>NW_027394278.1:9497358-9507062 GCF_049309525.1 Garra rufa | reverse complement strand
CCACCGAGATTTGAACTCGGATCGCTGGATTCAAAGTCCAGAGTGCTAACCGTTACACCATGGAACCACGAGCGCCGCTTTGACAGCTGACCTGGAGGTAGATAGTGTTGCGGCTAGGGGGAACCAGTCAGAGCGAGGGGTTGTATCCCAGTGAGTTTTGGTCACTGGCCACCCTCGACCAAAAGACAAAAGAAAGCTGCATCTGCCGAAACCCGGAATTGAACCAAGGACCTTTAGATCTTCAGTCTAACGCTCTCCCAACTGAGCTATTTCGGCCACATCCCCCTAGGGTTTGGTCTGCAGGGGTTTACGTGACACCACCCGTCGCTTTGAGAGAAGAGCAGAGACGAGCTAACAGAGAACAAAAGACGTTGGCCCGTACGGGGATCGAACCCGCGACCTTGGCGTTATTAGCACCACGCTCTAACCAACTGAGCTAACCGGCCTGGCTCCGGCCAGACGTCTGCCCAATTTCCCCAAAATTTACTGACTGCTCGTGGGCCCCTTAGCAGGCAGAAAAGCTTCAGGACCAAGCCTGACCATGGGCTCGTCCGGGATTTTGAACCCGGGACCTCTCGCACCCAAAGCGAGAATCATACCCCTAGACCAACGAGCCACGCTCACGCAGCTGGCGCACCGCCGCCTGCCCTCGAGCGACGCTCTTCACGTGGCTTTGAATGCAGGGAGCATCCGGAAGTCTGCGCTTGTGGCAAAAAGCACCTCGATTTCTGAGAAACGTGTTTCTGCCCTGCTCTACTCACCCTGTTACGGTCCTCAGGGGTGCAGACTTACTTGACCGCAACAGTCACTTCTGATACAGGATCACAATCTTGTGAAAGCCAAGTGGATCGTTTGTAATAAAGCAACAACAACAAGAAAGCCCAAAAAACAACATTAAAAACACTGAATGAAACAAGCAAGCATTAGAAGAAATGAGTCTAAAAACAAACAAGTTGGCGGCGATCATAATAACCAAAAGCAAAGAAGACAAATAGCAACAACAAAAGAAAGAAAAAATTAACTGCAATGGAAGAAATGACACACCTCGAGACAAGGTCAAAGGCAAAGGAATGAAAGTGGGCCTTTGAATGGATTCAATAATGGTGGTGGACCTAACAGGGAGAAGATTCTGCCTTCTGCGGCCAGGGGAATTAGCTCAAATGGTAGAGCGCTCGCTTAGCATGCGAGAGGTAGCGGGATCGATGCCCGCATTCTCCAAAGGGCTCCTGACCTTTTACGAGCACGTCCCCAAGGAGACAGACTGCGCTTTTTGCGGTGCGAAACGTACCCTCGCAGTTGCGTGAGCCTTTGGGGCCCACTGCTGTCAAAAGGATTTCTCAGAACGGGCCCTGCGCACATTCGTGGCAAAAGCAGGTCCCACCGAGATTTGAACTCGGATCGCTGGATTCAGAGTCCAGAGTGCTAATCATTACACCATGGAACCTTGACGAGAGAGGCCGCTGCTCAGAGGAAAGCAAAGAAGAAGTCGCTTACGGCTCACCAGCAACAAAAATAAAGTTGAGCCTTTTTTGTTTTTATCTGCCGCAAGAAGGCACGTAGGTTCCACCGAGATTTGAACTCGGATCGCTGGATTCAAAGTCCAGAGTGCTAACCGTTACACCATGGAACCACGAGCGCCTCTTTGACAGCTGACCTGGAGGTAGATAGTGTTGCGGCTAGGGGGAACCAGTCAGAGCGAGGGGTTGTATCCCAGTGAGTTTTGGTCACTGGCCACCCTCGACCAAAAGACAAAAGAAAGCTGCATCTGCCGAAACCCGGAATTGAACCAAGGACCTTTAGATCTTCAGTCTAACGCTCTCCCAACTGAGCTATTTCGGCCACATCCCCCTAGGGTTTGGTCTGCAGGGGTTTACGTGACACCACCCGTCGCTTTGAGAGAAGAGCAGAGACGAGCTAACAGAGAACAAAAGACGTTGGCCCGTACGGGGATCGAACCCGCGACCTTGGCGTTATTAGCACCACGCTCTAACCAACTGAGCTAACCGGCCTGGCTCCGGCCAGACGTCTGCCCAATTTCCCCAAAATTTACTGACTGCTCGTGGGCCCCTTAGCAGGCAGAAAAGCTTCAGGACCAAGCCTGACCACGGGCTCGTCCGGGATTTTGAACCCGGGACCTCTCGCACCCAAAGCGAGAATCATACCCCTAGACCAACGAGCCACGCTCACGCAGCTGGCAAAACAGGGAGAAGATTCTGCCTTCTGCGGCCAGGGGAATTAGCTCAAATGGTAGAGCGCTCGCTTAGCATGCGAGAGGTAGCGGGATCGATGCCCGCATTCTCCAAAGGGCTCCTGACCTTTTACGAGCACGTCCCCAAGGAGACAGACTGCGCTTTTTGCGGTGCGAAACGTACCCTCGCAGTTGCGTGAGCCTTTGGGGCCCACTGCTGTCAAAAGGATTTCTCAGAACGGGCCCTGCGCACATTCGTGGCAAAAGCAGGTCCCACCGAGATTTGAACTCGGATCGCTGGATTCAGAGTCCAGAGTGCTAATCATTACACCATGGAACCTTGACGAGAAAGGCCGCTGCTCAGAGGAAAGCAAAGAAGAAGTCGCTTACGGCTCACCAGCAACAAAAATAAAGTTGAGCCTTTTTTGTTTTTATCTGCCGCAAGAAGGCACGTAGGTTCCACCGAGATTTGAACTCGGATCGCTGGATTCAAAGTCCAGAGTGCTAACCGTTACACCATGGAACCACGAGCGCCTCTTTGACAGCTGACCTGGAGGTAGATAGTGTTGCGGCTAGGGGGAACCAGTCAGAGCGAGGGGTTGTATCCCAGTGAGTTTTGGTCACTGGCCACCCTCGACCAAAAGACAAAAGAAAGCTGCATCTGCCGAAACCCGGGATTGAACCAGGGACCTTTAGATCTTCAGTCTAACGCTCTCCCAACTGAGCTATTTCGGCCACATCCCCCTAGGGTTTGGTCTGCAGGGGTTTACGTGACACCACCCGTCGCTTTGAGAGAAGAGCAGAGACGAGCTAACAGAGAACAAAAGACGTTGGCCCGTACGGGGATCGAACCCGCGACCTTGGCGTTATTAGCACCACGCTCTAACCAACTGAGCTAACCGGCCTGGCTCCGGCCAGACGTCTGCCCAATTTCCCCAAAATTTGCTGACTGCTCGTGGGCCCCTTAGCAGGCAGAAAAGCTTCAGGACCAAGCCTGACCACGGGCTCGTCCGGGATTTTGAACCCGGGACCTCTCGCACCCAAAGCGAGAATCATACCCCTAGACCAACGAGCCACGCTCACGCAGCTGGCGCACCGCCGCCTGCCCTCGAGCGACGCTCTTCACGTGGCTTTGAATGCAGGGAGCATCCGGAAGTCTGCGCTTGTGGCAAAAAGCACCTCGATTTCTGAGAAACTTGTTTCTGCCCTGCTCTACTCACCCTGTTACGGTCCTCAGGGGTGCAGACTTACTTGACCGCAACAGTCACTTCTGATACAGGATCACAATCTTGTGAAAGCCAAGTGGATCGTTTGTAATAAAGCAACAACAACAAGAAAGCCCAAAAAACAACATTAAAAACACTGAATGAAACAAGCAAGCATTAGAAGAAATGAGTCTAAAAACAAACAAGTTGGCGGCGATCATAATAACCAAAAGCAAAGAAGACAAATAGCAACAACAAAAGAAAGAAAAAATTAACTGCAATGGAAGAAATGACACACCTCGAGACAAGGTCAAAGGCAAAGGAATGAAAGTGGGCCTTTGAATGGATTCAATAATGGTGGTGGACCTAACAGGGAGAAGATTCTGCCTTCTGCGGCCAGGGGAATTAGCTCAAATGGTAGAGCGCTCGCTTAGCATGCGAGAGGTAGCGGGATCGATGCCCGCATTCTCCAAAGGGCTCCTGCCCTTTTACGCGCACGTCCCCAAGGAGACAGACTGCGCTTTTTGCGGTGCGAAACGTACCCTCGCAGTTGCGTGAGCCTTTGGGGCCCACTGCTGTCAAAAGAATTTCTCAGAACGGGCTCTGCGCACATTCGTGGCAAAAGCAGGTCCCACCGAGATTTGAACGTGGATCGCTGGATTCAGAGTCCAGAGTGCTAAACATTACACCATGGAACCTTGATGAGAGAGGCCGCTGCTCAGAGGAAAACAAAGAAGAAGTCGCTTACGGCTCACCAGCAACAAAAATGAAGTTGAGCTTTTTTTGTTTTTATCTGCCGCAAGAAGGCACGTAGGTTCCACCGAGATTTGAACTCGGATCGCTGGATTCAAAGTCCAGAGTGCTAACCGTTACACCATGGAACCACGAGCGCCTCTTTGACAGCTGACCTGGAGGTAGATAGTGTTGCGGCTAGGGGGAACCAGTCAGAGCGAGGGGTTGTATCCCAGTGAGTTTTGGTCACTGGCCACCCTCGACCAAAAGACAAAAGAAAGCTGCATCTGCCGAAACCCGGGATTGAACCAGGGACCTTTAGATCTTCAGTCTAACGCTCTCCCAACTGAGCTATTTCGGCCACATCCCCCTAGGGTTTGGTCTGCAGGGGTTTACGTGACACCACCCGTCGCTTTGAGAGAAGAGCAGAGACGAGCTAACAGAGAACAAAAGACGTTGGCCCGTACGGGGATCGAACCCGCGACCTTGGCGTTATTAGCACCACGCTCTAACCAACTGAGCTAACCGGCCTGGCTCCGGCCAGACGTCTGCCCAATTTCCCCAAAATTTGCTGACTGCTCGTGGGCCCCTTAGCAGGCAGAAAAGCTTCAGGACCAAGCCTGACCACGGGCTCGTCCGGGATTTGAACCCGGGACCTCTCGCACCCAAAGCGAGAATCATACCCCTAGACCAACGAGCCACGCTCATGCAGCTGGCGCACCGCCGCCTGCCCTCGAGCGACGCTCTTCACGTGGCTTTGAATGCAGGGAGCATCCGGAAGTCTGCGCTTGTGGCAAAAAGCACCTCGATTTCTGAGAAACTTGTTTCTGCCCTGCTCTACTCACCCTGTTACGGTCCTCAGGGGTGCAGACTTACTTGACCGCAACAGTCACTTCTGATACAGGATCACAATCTTGTGAAAGCCAAGTGGATCGTTTGTAATAAAGCAACAACAACAAGAAAGCCCAAAAAACAACATTAAAAACACTGAATGAAACAAGCAAGCATTAGAAGAAATGAGTCTAAAAACAAACAAGTTGGCGGCGATCATAATAACCAAAAGCAAAGAAGACAAATAGCAACAACAAAAGAAAGAAAAAATTAACTGCAATGGAAGAAATGACACACCTCGAGACAAGGTCAAAGGCAAAGGAATGAAAGTGGGCCTTTGAATGGATTCAATAATGGTGGTGGACCTAACAGGGAGAAGATTCTGCCTTCTGCGGCCAGGGGAATTAGCTCAAATGGTAGAGCGCTCACTTAGCATGCGAGAGGTAGCGGGATCGATGCCCGCATTCTCCAAAGGGCTCCTGCCCTTTTACGCGCACGTCCCCAAGGAGACAGACTGCGCTTTTTGCGGTGCGAAACGTACCCTCGCAGTTGCGTGAGCCTTTGGGGCCCACTGCTGTCAAAAGAATTTCTCAGAACGGGCCCTGCGCACATTCGTGGCAAAAGCAGGTCCCACCGAGATTTGAACTCGGATCGCTGGATTCAGAGTCCAGAGTGCTAACCATTACACCATGGAACCTTGACGAGAGAGGCCGCTGCTCAGAGGAAAACAAAGAAGAAGTCGCTTACGGCTCACCAGCAACAAAAACGAAGTTGAGCTTTTTTTGTTTTTATCTGCCGCAAGAAGGCACGTAGGTTCCACCGAGATTTGAACTCGGATCGCTGGATTCAAAGTCCAGAGTGCTAACCGTTACACCATGGAACCACGAGCGCCTCTTTGACAGCTGACCTGGAGGTAGATAGTGTTGCGGCTAGGGGGAACCAGTCAGAGCGAGGGGTTGTATCCCAGTGAGTTTTGGTCACTGGCCACCCTCGACCAAAAGACAAAAGAAAGCTGCATCTGCCGAAACCCGGGATTGAACCAGGGACCTTTAGATCTTCAGTCTAACGCTCTCCCAACTGAGCTATTTCGGCCACATCCACCTAGGGTTTGGTCTGCAGGGGTTTACGTGACACCACCCGTCGCTTTGAGAGAAGAGCAGAGACGAGCTAACAGAGAACAAAAGACGTTGGCCCGTACGGGGATCGAACCCGCGACCTTGGCGTTATTAGCACCACGCTCTAACCAACTGAGCTAACCGGCCTGGCTTCGGCCAGACATCTGCCCAATTTCCCCAAAGTTTGCTGACTGCTCGTGGGCCCCTTAGCAGGCAGAAAAGCTTCAGGACCAAGCCTGACCACGGGCTCGTCCGGGATTTGAACCCGGGACCTCTCGCACCCAAAGCGAGAATCATACCCCTAGACCAACGAGCCACGCTCACGCAGCTGGCGCACCGCCGCCTGCCCTCGAGCGACGCTCTTCACGTGGCTTTGAATGCAGGGAGCATCCGGAAGTCTGCGCTTGTGGCAAAAAGCACCTCGATTTCTGAGAAACTTGTTTCTGCCCTGCTCTACTCACCCTGTTACGGTCCTCAGGGGTGCAGACTTACTTGACCGCAACAGTCACTTCTGATACAGGATCACAATCTTGTGAAAGCCAAGTGGATCGTTTGTAATAAAGCAACAACAACAAGAAAGCCCAAAAAACAACATTAAAAACACTGAATGAAACAAGCAAGCATTAGAAGAAATGAGTCTAAAAACAAACAAGTTGGCGGCGATCATAATAACCAAAAGCAAAGAAGACAAATAGCAACAACAAAAGAAAGAAAAAATTAACTGCATCTCCAGGGGAATTAGCTCAAATGGTAGAGCGCTCCTTGGCGTTATTAGCACCACGCTCTAACCAACTGAGCTAACCGGCCTGGCTTCGGCCAGACATCTGCCCAATTTCCCCAAAGTTTGCTGACTGCTCGTGGGCCCCTTAGCAGGCAGAAAAGCTTCAGGACCAAGCCTGACCACGGGCTCGTCCGGGATTTGAACCCGGGACCTCTCGCACCCAAAGCGAGAATCATACCCCTAGACCAACGAGCCACGCTCACGCAGCTGGCGCACCGCCGCCTGCCCTCGAGCGACGCTCTTCACGTGGCTTTGAATGCAGGGAGCATCCGGAAGTCTGCGCTTGTGGCAAAAAGCACCTCGATTTCTGAGAAACTTGTTTCTGCCCTGCTCTACTCACCCTGTTACGGTCCTCAGGGGTGCAGACTTACTTGACCGCAACAGTCACTTCTGATACAGGATCACAATCTTGTGAAAGCCAAGTGGATCGTTTGTAATAAAGCAACAACAACAAGAAAGCCCAAAAAACAACATTAAAAACACTGAATGAAACAAGCAAGCATTAGAAGAAATGAGTCTAAAAACAAACAAGTTGGCGGCGATCATAATAACCAAAAGCAAAGAAGACAAATAGCAACAACAAAAGAAAGAAAAAATTAACTGCATCTCCAGGGGAATTAGCTCAAATGGTAGAGCGCTCGCTTAGCATGCGAGAGGTAGCGGGATGGATGCCCGCATTCTCCAAAGGGCTCCTGCCCTTTTACGCGCACGTCCCCAAGGAGACAGACTGCGCTTTTTGCGGTGCGAAACGTACCCTCGCAGTTGCGTGAGCCTTTGGGGCCCACTGCTGTCAAAAGAATTTCTCAGAACGGGCCCTGCGCACATTCGTGGCAAAAGCAGGTCCCACCGAGATTTGAACTCGGATCGCTGGATTCAGAGTCCAGAGTGCTAACCATTACACCATGGAACCTTGACGAGAGAGGCCGCTGCTCAGAGGAAAGCAAAGAAGAAGTCGCTTACGGCTCACCAGCAACAAAAATAAAGTTGAGCCTTTTTTGTTTTTATCTGCCGCAAGAAGGCACGTAGGTTCCACCGAGATTTGAACTCGGATCGCTGGATTCAAAGTCCAGAGTGCTAACCGTTACACCATGGAACCACGAGCGCCTCTTTGACAGCTGACCTGGAGGTAGATAGTGTTGCGGCTAGGGGGAACCAGTCAGAGCGAGGGGTTGTATCCCAGTGAGTTTTGGTCACTGGCCACCCTCGACCAAAAGACAAAAGAAAGCTGCATCTGCCAAAACGCGGGATTGAACCAGGGACCTTTAGATCTTCAGTCTAACGCTCTCCCAACTGAGCTATTTCGGCCACATCCCCCTAGGGTTTGGTCTGCAGGGGTTTACGTGACACCACCCGTCGCTTTGAGAGAAGAGCAGAGACGAGCTAACAGAGAACAAAAGACGTTGGCCCGTACGGGGATCGAACCCGCGACCTTGGCGTTATTAGCACCACGCTCTAACCAACTGAGCTAACCGGCCTGGCTCCGGCCAGACGTCTGCCCAATTTCCCCAAAGTTTGCTGACTGCTCGTGGGCCCCTTAGCAGGCAGAAAAGCTTCAGGACCAAGCCTGACCACGGGCTCGTCCGGGATTTGAACCCGGGACCTCTCGCACCCAAAGCGAGAATCATACCCCTAGACCAACGAGCCACGCTCACGCAGCTGGCGCACCGCCGCCTGCCCTCGAGCGACGCTCTTCACGTGGCTTTGAATGCAGGGAGCATCCGGAAGTCTGCGCTTGTGGCAAAAAGCACCTCGATTTCTGAGAAACTTGTTTCTGCCCTGCTCTACTCACCCTGTTACGGTCCTCAGGGGTGCAGACTTACTTGACCGCAACAGTCACTTCTGATACAGGATCACAATCTTGTGAAAGCCAAGTGGATCGTTTGTAATAAAGCAACAACAACAAGAAAGCCCAAAAAACAACATTAAAAACACTGAATGAAACAAGCAAGCATTAGAAGAAATGAGTCTAAAAACAAACAAGTTGGCGGCGATCATAATAACCAAAAGCAAAGAAGACAAATAGCAACAACAAAAGAAAGAAAAAATTAACTGCATCTCCAGGGGAATTAGCTCAAATGGTAGAGCGCTCGCTTAGCATGCGAGAGGTAGCGGGATGGATGCCCGCATTCTCCAAAGGGCTCCTGCCCTTTTACGCGCACGTCCCCAAGGAGACAGACTGCGCTTTTTGCGGTGCGAAACGTACCCTCGCAGTTGCGTGAGCCTTTGGGTCCCACTGCTGTCAAAAGAATTTCTCAGAACGGGCCCTGCGCACATTCGTGGCAAAAGCAGGTCCCACCGAGATTTGAACTCGGATCGCTGGATTCAGAGTCCAGAGTGCTAACCATTACACCATGGAACCTTGACGAGAGAGGCCGCTGCTCAGAGGAAAACAAAGAAGAAGTCGCTTACGGCTCACCAGCAACAAAAATGAAGTTGAGCTTTTTTTGTTTTTATCTGCCGCAAGAAGGCACGTAGGTTCCACCGAGATTTGAACTCGGATCGCTGGATTCAAAGTCCAGAGTGCTAACCGTTACACCATGGAACCACGAGCGCCTCTTTGACAGCTGACCTGGAGGTAGATAGTGTTGCGGCTAGGGGGAACCAGTCAGAGCGAGGGGTTGTATCCCAGTGAGTTTTGGTCACTGGCCACCCTCGACCAAAAGACAAAAGAAAGCTGCATCTGCCGAAACGCGGGATTGAACCAGGGACCTTTAGATCTTCAGTCTAACGCTCTCCCAACTGAGCTATTTCGGCCACATCCCCCTAGGGTTTGGTCTGCAGGGGTTTACGTGACACCACCCGTCGCTTTGAGAGAAGAGCAGAGACGAGCTAACAGAGAACAAAAGACGTTG
>NW_027394278.1:9467358-9494858 GCF_049309525.1 Garra rufa | reverse complement strand
CCATTACACCATGGAACCTTGACGAGAGAGGCCACTGCTCAGAGGAAAGCAAAGAAGAAGTCGCTTACGGCTCACCAGCAACAAAAATAAAGTTGAGCCTTTTTTGTTTTTATCTGCCGCAAGAAGGCACGTAGGTTCCACCGAGATTTGAACTCGGATCGCTGGATTCAAAGTCCAGAGTGCTAACCGTTACACCATGGAACCACGAGCGCCTCTTTGACAGCTGACCTGGAGGTAGATAGTGTTGCGGCTAGGGGGAACCAGTCAGAGCGAGGGGTTGTATCCCAGTGAGTTTTGGTCACTGGCCACCCTCGACCAAAAGACAAAAGAAAGCTGCATCTGCCGAAACCCGGGATTGAACCAGGGACCTTTAGATCTTCAGTCTAACGCTCTCCCAACTGAGCTATTTCGGCCACATCCCCCTAGGGTTTGGTCTGCAGGGGTTTACGTGACACCACCCGTCGCTTTGAGAGAAGAGCAGAGACGAGCTAACAGAGAACAAAAGACGTTGGCCCGTACGGGGATCGAACCCGCGACCTTGGCGTTATTAGCACCACGCTCTAACCAACTGAGCTAACCGGCCTGGCTCCGGCCAGACGTCTGCCCAATTTCCCCAAAATTTGCTGACTGCTCGTGGGCCCCTTAGCAGGCAGAAAAGCTTCAGGACCAAGCCTGACCACGGGCTCGTCCGGGATTTGAACCCGGGACCTCTCGCACCCAAAGCGAGAATCATACCCCTAGACCAACGAGCCACGCTCACGCAGCTGGCGCACCGCCGCCTGCCCTCGAGCGACGCTCTTCACGTGGCTTTGAATGCAGGGAGCATCCGGAAGTCTGCGCTTGTGGCAAAAAGCACCTCGATTTCTGAGAAACTTGTTTCTGCCCTGCTCTACTCACCCTGTTACGGTCCTCAGGGGTGCAGACTTACTTGACCGCAACAGTCACTTCTGATACAGGATCACAATCTTGTGAAAGCCAAGTGGATCGTTTGTAATAAAGCAACAACAACAAGAAAGCCCAAAAAACAACATTAAAAACACTGAATGAAACAAGCAAGCATTAGAAGAAATGAGTCTAAAAACAAACAAGTTGGCGGCGATCATAATAACCAAAAGCAAAGAAGACAAATAGCAACAACAAAAGAAAGAAAAAATTAACTGCAATGGAAGAAATGACACACCTCGAGACAAGGTCAAAGGCAAAGGAATGAAAGTGGGCCTTTGAATGGATTCAATAATGGTGGTGGACCTAACAGGGAGAAGATTCTGCCTTCTGCGGCCAGGGGAATTAGCTCAAATGGTAGAGCGCTCGCTTAGCATGCGAGAGGTAGCGGGATCGATGCCCGCATTCTCCAAAGGGCTCCTGACCTTTTACGAGCACGTCCCCAAGGAGACAGACTGCGCTTTTTGCGGTGCGAAACGTACCCTCGCAGTTGCGTGAGCCTTTGGGGCCCACTGCTGTCAAAAGGATTTCTCAGAACGGGCCCTGCGCACATTCGTGGCAAAAGCAGGTCCCACCGAGATTTGAACTCGGATCGCTGGATTCAGAGTCCAGAGTGCTAATCATTACACCATGGAACCTTGACGAGAGAGGCCGCTGCTCAGAGGAAAGCAAAGAAGAAGTCGCTTACGGCTCACCAGCAACAAAAATAAAGTTGAGCCTTTTTTGTTTTTATCTGCCGCAAGAAGGCACGTAGGTTCCACCGAGATTTGAACTCGGATCGCTGGATTCAAAGTCCAGAGTGCTAACCGTTACACCATGGAACCACGAGCGCCTCTTTGACAGCTGACCTGGAGGTAGATAGTGTTGCGGCTAGGGGGAACCAGTCAGAGCGAGGGGTTGTATCCCAGTGAGTTTTGGTCACTGGCCACCCTCGACCAAAAGACAAAAGAAAGCTGCATCTGCCGAAACCCGGGATTGAACCAGGGACCTTTAGATCTTCAGTCTAACGCTCTCCCAACTGAGCTATTTCGGCCACATCCCCCTAGGGTTTGGTCTGCAGGGGTTTACGTGACACCACCCGTCGCTTTGAGAGAAGAGCAGAGACGAGCTAACAGAGAACAAAAGACGTTGGCCCGTACGGGGATCGAACCCGCGACCTTGGCGTTATTAGCACCACGCTCTAACCAACTGAGCTAACCGGCCTGGCTCCGGCCAGACGTCTGCCCAATTTCCCCAAAATTTACTGACTGCTCGTGGGCCCCTTAGCAGGCAGAAAAGCTTCAGGACCAAGCCTGACCACGGGCTCGTCCGGGATTTTGAACCCGGGACCTCTCGCACCCAAAGCGAGAATCATACCCCTAGACCAACGAGCCACGCTCACGCAGCTGGCGCACCGCCGCCTGCCCTCGAGCGACGCTCTTCACGTGGCTTTGAATGCAGGGAGCATCCGGAAGTCTGCGCTTGTGGCAAAAAGCACCTCGATTTCTGAGAAACGTGTTTCTGCCCTGCTCTACTCACCCTGTTACCGTCCTCAGGGGTGCAGACTTACTTGACCGCAACAGTCACTTCTGATACAGGATCACAATCTTGTGAAAGCCAAGTGGATCGTTTGTAATAAAGCAACAACAACAAGAAAGCCCAAAAAACAACATTAAAAACACTGAATGAAACAAGCAAGCATTAGAAGAAATGAGTCTAAAAACAAACAAGTTGGCGGCGATCATAATAACCAAAAGCAAAGAAGACAAATAGCAACAACAAAAGAAAGAAAAAATTAACTGCAATGGAAGAAATGACACACCTCGAGACAAGGTCAAAGGCAAAGGAATGAAAGTGGGCCTTTGAATGGATTCAATAATGGTGGTGGACCTAACAGGGAGAAGATTCTGCCTTCTGCGGCCAAGGGAATTAGCTCAAATGGTAGAGCGCTCGCTTAGCATGCGAGAGGTAGCGGGATCGATGCCCGCATTCTCCAAAGGGCTCCTGACCTTTTACGAGCACGTCCCCAAGGAGACAGACTGCGCTTTTTGCGGTGCGAAACGTACCCTCGCAGTTGCGTGAGCCTTTGGGGCCCACTGCTGTCAAAAGGATTTCTCAGAACGGGCCCTGCGCACATTCGTGGCAAAAGCAGGTCCCACCGAGATTTGAACTCTGATCGCTGGATTCAGAGTCCAGAGTGCTAATCATTACACCATGGAACCTTGACGAGAGAGGCCGCTGCTCAGAGGAAAGCAAAGAAGAAGTCGCTTACGGCTCACCAGCAACAAAAATAAAGTTGAGCCTTTTTTGTTTTTATCTGCCGCAAGAAGGCACGTAGGTTCCACCGAGATTTGAACTCGGATCGCTGGATTCAAAGTCCAGAGTGCTAACCGTTACACCATGGAACCACGAGCGCCTCTTTGACAGCTGACCTGGAGGTAGATAGTGTTGCGGCTAGGGGGAACCAGTCAGAGCGAGGGGTTGTATCCCAGTGAGTTTTGGTCACTGGCCACCCTCGACCAAAAGACAAAAGAAAGCTGCATCTGCCGAAACCCGGGATTGAACCAGGGACCTTTAGATCTTCAGTCTAACGCTCTCCCAACTGAGCTATTTCGGCCACATCCCCCTAGGGTTTGGTCTGCAGGGGTTTACGTGACACCACCCGTCGCTTTGAGAGAAGAGCAGAGACGAGCTAACAGAGAACAAAAGACGTTGGCCCGTACGGGGATCGAACCCGCGACCTTGGCGTTATTAGCACCACGCTCTAACCAACTGAGCTAACCGGCCTGGCTCCGGACAGACGTCTGCCCAATTTCTCCAAAATTTGCTGACTGCTCGTGGGCCCCTTAGCAGGCAGAAAAGCTTCAGGACCAAGCCTGAACACGGGCTCGTCCGGGATTTGAACTCGGGACCTCTCGCACCCAAAGCGAGAATCATACCCCTAGACCAACGAGCCACGCTCACGCAGCTGGCGCACCGCCGCCTGCCCTCGAGCGACGCTCTTCACGTGGCTTTGAATGCAGGGAGCATCCGGAAGTCTGCGCTTGTGGCAAAAAGCACCTCGATTTCTGAGAAACTTGTTTCTGCCCTGCTCTACTCACCCTGTTACGGTCCTCAGGGGTGCAGACTTACTTGACCGCAACAGTCACTTCTGATACAGGATCACAATCTTGTGAAAGCCAAGTGGATCGTTTGTAATAAAGCAACAACAACAAGAAAGCCCAAAAAACAACATTAAAAACACTGAATGAAACAAGCAAGCATTAGAAGAAATGAGTCTAAAAACAAACAAGTTGGCGGCGATCATAATAACCAAAAGCAAAGAAGACAAATAGCAACAACAAAAGAAAGAAAAAATTAACTGCAATGGAAGAAATGACACACCTCGAGACAAGGTCAAAGGCAAAGGAATGAAAGTGGGCCTTTGAATGGATTCAATAATGGTGGTGGACCTAACAGGGAGAAGATTCTGCTGTGGCCAGGGGAATTAGCTCAAATGGTAGAGTGCTCGCTTAGCATGCGAGAGGTAGCGGGATCGATGCCCGCATTCTCCAAAGGGCTCCTGCCCTTTTACGCGCACGTCCCCAAGGAGACAGACTGCGCTTTTTGCGGTGCGAAACGTACCCTCGCAGTTGCGTGAGCCTTTGGGTCCCACTGCTGTCAAAAGGATTTCTCAGAACGGGCCCTGCGCACATTCGTGGCAAAAGCAGGTCCCACCGAGATTTGAACTCGGATCGCTGGATTCAGAGTCCAGAGTGCTAACCATTACACCATGGAACCTTGACGAGAGAGGCCGCTGCTCAGAGGAAAGCAAAGAAGAAGTCGCTTACGGCTCACCAGCAACAAAAATAAAGTTGAGCCTTTTTTGTTTTTATCTGCCGCAAGAAGGCACGTAGGTTCCACCGAGATTTGAACTCGGATCGCTGGATTCAAAGTCCAGAGTGCTAACCGTTACACCATGGAACCACGAGCGCCTCTTTGACAGCTGACCTGGAGGTAGATAGTGTTGCGGCTAGGGGGAACCAGTCAGAGCGAGGGGTTGTATCCCAGTGAGTTTTGGTCACTGGCCACCCTCGACCAAAAGACAAAAGAAAGCTGCATCTGCCGAAACCCGGGATTGAACCAGGGACCTTTAGATCTTCAGTCTAACGCTCTCCCAACTGAGCTATTTCGGCCACATCCCCCTAGGGTTTGGTCTGCAGGGGTTTACGTGACACCACCCGTCGCTTTGAGAGAAGAGCAGAGACGAGCTAACAGAGAACAAAAGACGTTGGCCCGTACGGGGATCGAACCCGCGACCTTGGCGTTATTAGCACCACGCTCTAACCAACTGAGCTAACCGGCCTGGCTCCGGCCAGACGTCTGCCCAATTTCCCCAAAATTTGCTGACTGCTCGTGGGCCCCTTAGCAGGCAGAAAAGCTTCAGGACCAAGCCTGACCACGGGCTCGTCCGGGATTTGAACCCGGGACCTCTCGCAACAAAAGCGAGAATCATACCCCTAGACCAACGAGCCACACTCACGCAGCTGGCGCACCGCCGCCTGCCCTCGAGCGACGCTCTTCACGTGGCTTTGAATGCAGGGAGCATCCGGAAGTCTGCGCTTGTGGCAAAAAGCACCTCGATTTCTGAGAAACTTGTTTCTGCCCTGCTCTACTCACCCTGTTACGGTCCTCAGGGGTGCAGACTTACTTGACCGCAACAGTCACTTCTGATACAGGATCACAATCTTGTGAAAGCCAAGTGGATCGTTTGTAATAAAGCAACAACAACAAGAAAGCCCAAAAAACAACATTAAAAACACTGAATGAAACAAGCAAGCATTAGAAGAAATGAGTCTAAAAACAAACAAGTTGGCGGCGATCATAATAACCAAAAGCAAAGAAGACAAATAGCAACAACAAAAGAAAGAAAAAATTAACTGCAATGGAAGAAATGACACACCTCGAGACAAGGTCAAAGGCAAAGGAATGAAAGTGGGCCTTTGAATGGATTCAATAATGGTGGTGGACCTAACAGGGAGAAGATTCTGCCTTCTGCGGCCAGGGGAATTAGCTCAAATGGTAGAGCGCTCGCTTAGCATGCGAGAGGTAGCGGGATCGATGCCCGCATTCTCCAAAGGGCTCCTGACCTTTTACGAGCACGTCCCCAAGGAGACAGACTGCGCTTTTTGCGGTGCGAAACGTACCCTCGCAGTTGCGTGAGCCTTTGGGGCCCACTGCTGTCAAAAGGATTTCTCAGAACGGGCCCTGCGCACATTCGTGGCAAAAGCAGGTCCCACCGAGATTTTAACTCGGATCGCTGGATTCAGAGTCCAGAGTGCTAACCATTACACCATGGAACCTTGACGAGAGAGGCCGCTGCTCAGAGGAAAGCAAAGAAGAAGTCGCTTACGGCTCACCAGCAACAAAAATAAAGTTGAGCCTTTTTTGTTTTTATCTGCCGCAAGAAGGCACGTAGGTTCCACCGAGATTTGAACTCGGATCGCTGGATTCAAAGTCCAGAGTGCTAACCGTTACACCATGGAACCACGAGCGCCTCTTTGACAGCTGACCTGGAGGTAGATAGTGTTGCGGCTAGGGGGAACCAGTCAGAGCGAGGGGTTGTATCCCAGTGAGTTTTGGTCACTGGCCACCCTCGACCAAAAGACAAAAGAAAGCTGCATCTGCCGAAACCCGGGATTGAACCAGGGACCTTTAGATCTTCAGTCTAACGCTCTCCCAACTGAGCTATTTCGGCCACATCCCCCTAGGGTTTGGTCTGCAGGGGTTTACGTGACACCACCCGTCGCTTTGAGAGAAGAGCAGAGACGAGCTAACAGAGAACAAAAGACGTTGGCCCGTACGGGGATCGAACCCGCGACCTTGGCGTTATTAGCACCACGCTCTAACCAACTGAGCTAACCGGCCTGGCTCCGGACAGACGTCTGCCCAATTTCCCCAAAATTTGCTGACTGCTCGTGGGCCCCTTAGCAGGCAGAAAAGCTTCAGGACCAAGCCTGAACACGGGCTCGTCCGGGATTTGAACTCGGGACCTCTCGCACCCAAAGCGAGAATCATACCCCTAGACCAACGAGCCACGCTCACGCAGCTGGCGCACCGCCGCCTGCCCTCGAGCGACGCTCTTCACGTGGCTTTGAATGCAGGGAGCATCCGGAAGTCTGCGCTTGTGGCAAAAAGCACCTCGATTTCTGAGAAACTTGTTTCTGCCCTGCTCTACTCACCCTGTTACGGTCCTCAGGGGTGCAGACTTACTTGACCGCAACAGTCACTTCTGATACAGGATCACAATCTTGTGAAAGCCAAGTGGATCGTTTGTAATAAAGCAACAACAACAAGAAAGCCCAAAAAACAACATTAAAAACACTGAATGAAACAAGCAAGCATTAGAAGAAATGAGTCTAAAAACAAACAAGTTGGCGGCGATCATAATAACCAAAAGCAAAGAAGACAAATAGCAACAACAAAAGAAAGAAAAAATTAACTGCAATGGAAGAAATGACACACCTCGAGACAAGGTCAAAGGCAAAGGAATGAAAGTGGGCCTTTGAATGGATTCAATAATGGTGGTGGACCTAACAGGGAGAAGATTCTGCTGTGGCCAGGGGAATTAGCTCAAATGGTAGAGTGCTCGCTTAGCATGCGAGAGGTAGCGGGATCGATGCCCGCATTCTCCAAAGGGCTCCTGCCCTTTTACGCGCACGTCCCCAAGGAGACAGACTGCGCTTTTTGCGGTGCGAAACGTACCCTCGCAGTTGCGTGAGCCTTTGGGTCCCACTGCTGTCAAAAGGATTTCTCAGAACGGGCCCTGCGCACATTCGTGGCAAAAGCAGGTCCCACCGAGATTTGAACTCGGATCGCTGGATTCAGAGTCCAGAGTGCTAACCATTACACCATGGAACCTTGACGAGAGAGGCCGCTACTCAGAGGAAAGCAAAGAAGAAGTCGCTTACGGCTCACCAGCAACAAAAATAAAGTTGAGCCTTTTTTGTTTTTATCTGCCGCAAGAAGGCACGTAGGTTCCACCGAGATTTGAACTCGGATCGCTGGATTCAAAGTCCAGAGTGCTAACCGTTACACCATGGAACCACGAGCGCCTCTTTGACAGCTGACCTGGAGGTAGATAGTGTTGCGGCTAGGGGGAACCAGTCAGAGCGAGGGGTTGTATCCCAGTGAGTTTTGGTCACTGGCCACCCTCGACCAAAAGACAAAAGAAAGCTGCATCTGCCGAAACCCGGGATTGAACCAGGGACCTTTAGATCTTCAGTCTAACGCTCTCCCAACTGAGCTATTTCGGCCACATCCCCCTAGGGTTTGGTCTGCAGGGGTTTACGTGACACCACCCGTCGCTTTGAGAGAAGAGCAGAGACGAGCTAACAGAGAACAAAAGACGTTGGCCCGTACGGGGATCGAACCCGCGACCTTGGCATTATTAGCACCACGCTCTAACCAACTGAGCTAACCGGCCTGGCTCAGGCCAGACGTCTGCCCAATTTCCCCAAAATTTACTGACTGCTCGTGGGCCCCTTAGCAGGCAGAAAAGCTTCAGGACCAAGCCTGACCACGGGCTCGTCCGGGATTTTGAACCCGGGACCTCTCGCACCCAAAGCGAGAATCATACCCCTAGACCAACGAGCCACGCTCACGCAGCTGGCGCACCGCCGCCTGCCCTCGAGCGACGCTCTTCACGTGGCTTTGAATGCAGGGAGCATCCGGAAGTCTGCGCTTGTGGCAAAAAGCACCTCGATTTCTGAGAAACTTGTTTCTGCCCTGCTCTACTCACCCTGTTACGGTCCTCAGGGGTGCAGACTTACTTGACCGCAACAGTCACTTCTGATACAGGATCACAATCTTGTGAAAGCCAAGTGGATCGTTTGTAATAAAGCAACAACAACAAGAAAGCCCAAAAAACAACATTAAAAACACTGAATGAAACAAGCAAGCATTAGAAGAAATGAGTCTAAAAACAAACAAGTTGGCGGCGATCATAATAACCAAAAGCAAAGAAGACAAATAGCAACAACAAAAGAAAGAAAAAATTAACTGCAATGGAAGAAATGACACACCTCGAGACAAGGTCAAAGGCAAAGGAATGAAAGTGGGCCTTTGAATGGATTCAATAATGGTGGTGGACCTAACAGGGAGAAGATTCTGCCTTCTGCGGCCAGGGGAATTAGCTCAAATGGTAGAGCGCTCGCTTAGCATGCGAGAGGTAGCGGGATCGATGCCCGCATTCTCCAAAGGGCTCCTGACCTTTTACGAGCACGTCCCCAAGGAGACAGACTGCGCTTTTTGCGGTGCGAAACGTACCCTCGCAGTTGCGTGAGCCTTTGGGGCCCACTGCTGTCAAAAGGATTTCTCAGAACGGGCCCTGCGCACATTCGTGGCAAAAGCAGGTCCCACCGAGATTTTAACTCGGATCGCTGGATTCAGAGTCCAGAGTGCTAACCATTACACCATGGAACCTTGACGAGAGAGGCCGCTGCTCAGAGGAAAGCAAAGAAGAAGTCGCTTACGGCTCACCAGCAACAAAAATAAAGTTGAGCCTTTTTTGTTTTTATCTGCCGCAAGAAGGCACGTAGGTTCCACCGAGATTTGAACTCGGATCGCTGGATTCAAAGTCCAGAGTGCTAACCGTTACACCATGGAACCACGAGCGCCTCTTTGACAGCTGACCTGGAGGTAGATAGTGTTGCGGCTAGGGGGAACCAGTCAGAGCGAGGGGTTGTATCCCAGTGAGTTTTGGTCACTGGCCACCCTCGACCAAAAGACAAAAGAAAGCTGCATCTGCCGAAACCCGGGATTGAACCAGGGACCTTTAGATCTTCAGTCTAACGCTCTCCCAACTGAGCTATTTCGGCCACATCCCCCTAGGGTTTGGTCTGCAGGGGTTTACGTGACACCACCCGTCGCTTTGAGAGAAGAGCAGAGACGAGCTAACAGAGAACAAAAGACGTTGGCCCGTACGGGGATCGAACCCGCGACCTTGGCGTTATTAGCACCACGCTCTAACCAACTGAGCTAACCGGCCTGGCTCCGGACAGACGTCTGCCCAATTTCCCCAAAATTTGCTGACTGCTCGTGGGCCCCTTAGCAGGCAGAAAAGCTTCAGGACCAAGCCTGAACACGGGCTCGTCCGGGATTTGAACTCGGGACCTCTCGCACCCAAAGCGAGAATCATACCCCTAGACCAACGAGCCACGCTCACGCAGCTGGCGCACCGCCGCCTGCCCTCGAGCGACGCTCTTCACGTGGCTTTGAATGCAGGGAGCATCCGGAAGTCTGCGCTTGTGGCAAAAAGCACCTCGATTTCTGAGAAACTTGTTTCTGCCCTGCTCTACTCACCCTGTTACGGTCCTCAGGGGTGCAGACTTACTTGACCGCAACAGTCACTTCTGATACAGGATCACAATCTTGTGAAAGCCAAGTGGATCGTTTGTAATAAAGCAACAACAACAAGAAAGCCCAAAAAACAACATTAAAAACACTGAATGAAACAAGCAAGCATTAGAAGAAATGAGTCTAAAAACAAACAAGTTGGCGGCGATCATAATAACCAAAAGCAAAGAAGACAAATAGCAACAACAAAAGAAAGAAAAAATTAACTGCAATGGAAGAAATGACACACCTCGAGACAAGGTCAAAGGCAAAGGAATGAAAGTGGGCCTTTGAATGGATTCAATAATGGTGGTGGACCTAACAGGGAGAAGATTCTGCTGTGGCCAGGGGAATTAGCTCAAATGGTAGAGTGCTCGCTTAGCATGCGAGAGGTAGCGGGATCGATGCCCGCATTCTCCAAAGGGCTCCTGCCCTTTTACGCGCACGTCCCCAAGGAGACAGACTGCGCTTTTTGCGGTGCAAAACGTACCCTCGCAGTTGCGTGAGCCTTTGGGTCCCACTGCTGTCAAAAGGATTTCTCAGAACGGGCCCTGCGCACATTCGTGGCAAAAGCAGGTCCCACCGAGATTTGAACTCGGATCGCTGGATTCAGAGTCCAGAGTGCTAACCATTACACCATGGAACCTTGACGAGAGAGGCCGCTGCTCAGAGGAAAGCAAAGAAGAAGTCGCTTACGGCTCACCAGCAACAAAAATAAAGTTGAGCCTTTTTTGTTTTTATCTGCCGCAAGAAGGCACGTAGGTTCCACCGAGATTTGAACTCGGATCGCTGGATT
The DNA here is from genome assembly GCF_049309525.1 of Garra rufa. Classification (NCBI taxonomy): domain Eukaryota; kingdom Metazoa; phylum Chordata; class Actinopteri; order Cypriniformes; family Cyprinidae; genus Garra; species Garra rufa. Next base: position 9,483,766 of record NW_027394278.1, on the reverse strand, counting down.
CAAAGTCCAGAGTGCTAACCGTTACACCATGGAACCACGAGCGCCTCTTTGACAGCTGACCTGGAGGTAGATAGTGTTGCGGCTAGGGGGAACCAGTCAGAGCGAGGGGTTGTATCCCAGTGAGTTTTGGTCACTGGCCACCCTCGACCAAAAGACAAAAGAAAGCTGCATCTGCCGAAACCCGGGATTGAACCAGGGACCTTTAGATCTTCAGTCTAACGCTCTCCCAACTGAGCTATTTCGGCCACATCCCCGTAGGGTTTGGTCTGCAGGGGTTTACGTGACACCACCCGTCGCTTTGAGAGAAGAGCAGAGACGAGCTAACAGAGAACAAAAGACGTTGGCCCGTACGGGGATCGAACCCGCGACCTTGGCGTTATTAGCACCACGCTCTAACCAACTGAGCTAACCGGCCTGGCTCCGGCCAGACGTCTGCCCAATTTCCCCAAAATTTGCTGACTGCTCGTGGGCCCCTTAGCAGGCAGAAAAGCTTCAGGACCAAGCCTGACCACGGGCTCGTCCGGGATTTGAACCCGGGACCTCTCGCACCCAAAGCGAGAATCATACCCCTAGACCAACGAGCCACGCTCACGCAGCTGGCGCACCGCCGCCTGCCCTCGAGCGACGCTCTTCACGTGGCTTTGAATGCAGGGAGCATCCGGAAGTCTGCGCTTGTGGCAAAAAGCACCTCGATTTCTGAGAAACTTGTTTCTGCCCTGCTCTACTCACCCTGTTACGGTCCTCAGGGGTGCAGACTTACTTGACCGCAACAGTCACTTCTGATACAGGATCACAATCTTGTGAAAGCCAAGTGGATCGTTTGTAATAAAGCAACAACAACAAGAAAGCCCAAAAAACAACATTAAAAACACTGAATGAAACAAGCAAGCATTAGAAGAAATGAGTCTAAAAACAAACAAGTTGGCGGCGATCATAATAACCAAAAGCAAAGAAGACAAATAGCAACAACAAAAGAAAGAAAAAATTAACTGCAATGGAAGAAATGACACACCTCGAGACAAGGTCAAAGGCAAAGGAATGAAAGTGGGCCTTTGAATGGATTCAATAATGGTGGTGGACCTAACAGGGAGAAGATTCTGCCTTCTGCGGCCAGGGGAATTAGCTCAAATGGTAGAGCGCTCGCTTAGCATGCGAGAGGTAGCGGGATCGATGCCCGCATTCTCCAAAGGGCTCCTGACCTTTTACGAGCACGTCCCCAAGGAGACAGACTGCGCTTTTTGCGGTGCGAAACGTACCCTCGCAGTTGCGTGAGCCTATGGGGCCCACTGCTGTCAAAAGGATTTCTCAGAACAGGCCCTGCGCACATTCGTGGCAAAAGCAGGTCCCACCGAGATTTGAACTCGGATCGCTGGATTCAGAGTCCAGAGTGCTAATCATTACACCATGGAACCTTGACGAGAGAGGCCGCTGCTCAGAGGAAAGCAAAGAAGAAGTCGCTTACGGCTCACCAGCAACAAAAATAAAGTTGAGCCTTTTTTGTTTTTATCTGCCGCAAGAAGGCACGTAGGTTCCACCGAGATTTGAACTCGGATCGCTGGATTCAAAGTCCAGAGTGCTAACCGTTACACCATGGAACCACGAGCGCCTCTTTGACAGCTGACCTGGAGGTAGATAGTGTTGCGGCTAGGGGGAACCAGTCAGAGCGAGGGGTTGTATCCCAGTGAGTTTTGGTCACTGGCCACCCTCGACCAAAAGACAAAAGAAAGCTGCATCTGCCGAAACCCGGGATTGAACCAGGGACCTTTAGATCTTCAGTCTAACGCTCTCCCAAATGAGCTATTTCAGCCACATCCCCCTAGGGTTTGGTCTGCAGGGGTTTACGTGACACCACCCGTCGCTTTGAGAGAAGAGCAGAGACGAGCTAACAGAGAACAAAAGACGTTGGCCCGTACGGGGATCGAACCCGCGACCTTGGCGTTATTAGCACCACGCTCTAACCAACTGAGCTAACCGGCCTGGCTCCGGACAGACGTCTGCCCAATTTCCCCAAAATTTGCTGACTGCTCGTGGGCCCCTTAGCAGGCAGAAAAGCTTCAGGACCAAGCCTGACCACGGGCTCGTCCGGGATTTGAACCCGGGACCTCTCGCACCCAAAGCGAGAATCATACCCCTAGACCAACGAGCCACGCTCACGCAGCTGGCGCACCGCCGCCTGCCCTCGAGCGACGCTCTTCACGTGGCTTTGAATGCAGGGAGCATCCGGAAGTCTGCGCTTGTGGCAAAAAGCACCTCGATTTCTGAGAAACTTGTTTCTGCCCTGCTCTACTCACCCTGTTACGGTCCTCAGGGGTGCAGACTTACTTGACCGCAACAGTCACTTCTGATACAGGATCACAATCTTGTGAAAGCCAAGTGGATCGTTTGTAATAAAGCAACAACAACAAGAAAGCCCAAAAAACAACATTAAAAACACTGAATGAAACAAGCAAGCATTAGAAGAAATGAGTCTAAAAACAAACAAGTTGGCGGCGATCATAATAACCAAAAGCAAAGAAGACAAATAGCAACAACAAAAGAAAGAAAAAATTAACTGCAATGGAAGAAATGACACACCTCGAGACAAGGTCAAAGGCAAAGGAATGAAAGTGGGCCTTTGAATGGATTCAATAATGGTGGTGGACCTAACAGGGAGAAGATTCTGCTGTGGCCAGGGGAATTAGCTCAAATGGTAGAGTGCTCGCTTAGCATAAGAAGGAGCCCAATCTTTGAGCCCCCCCTCGCAAGCGAAAAAGACGCGAAAACGCAAGTGTGCCGACAAGTTTCCCCTGCAACAATATTCGGGCTATATTCTTATGCGGTATGGATGAGTTTTAGTTACATGTGAAACACGTCAGCCTCGGCGGGCTGGATTCGAACCCGCGGTCTGCGCGACTGAGTCGAAGTCCCGTTCTGAATCAAATGATTCGCGAATCGCGAAACTTGATCCGGTTGGACTGATTCCAAACAGTGAATACGTTGACACTTTACGTCGTATTAAAAACACGCCCCATCCCACCTTGTTTTTGTTTTTATTTTATTTTTTACAAATCTCGCCCTAGACATAACATTATATTGATTGATATTTATTAATTTGTGTATGTTATTTTTAAAAGGCATATTACATGTTTATGTTTATGGTTAAATACGCGATCCGATTGGAGCGAATCGTCACGTTGACAGTTTCCGTCGTCTTAAAACACGCCCCCATCCTCACCTGCTTTTTCCACAAATCGCGCCCTAGACATATCAATATGTTGATATTTATTATTTTGTGAAAATAATTTTTTGGTAAATATGTATAAACATAAATGTATATGATATATGTTTATGGTTAAATAAAACGAATTAAAATGTTGATATGTTAAGTAGTTGATTTTATGTTTTATGTTAATTATGTTAATAATATTTTTAAAAGGTATATTACTTGTGTATGTTTAAATTAATGAATAAAATGTTTTCTCAAAGGTTATTATTATTTTTTTGTATATGTGGGACATGATTTGATGGATATCATTTATCAGATTTAATTTATCTGATCAAAAGACACTTTAAATGTTCAAATGTAAAATGTTTAATTTAAATGAACATAATATACATACACATAATATATACAGAAAAGATATAATTTATTGAGGAGGATACAGTATCGAGGGGTATACAGGACAATATGAAAAAGTGGGCCCGTGTAATATATATAAATACAAAAAAAAAGACATTTATTATATTTACTGAGGGGTATACAGGACAATATGAAGGAGTGGGCCCATGTAATAAAACAAAATATATACAGGAACGATATTATTTATTGAGGAACATACCAGAAAATATGAAAGAATGGGCCCATGTAATATAAATAAAATATATACAGTAAAATATATTTATTAAGGAAGATACCGGATAATGTGAAAGAGTGGGCCCGTGTACAATACAAAATATATACAGAAAATAAATTATTTATTGAGGAGGATACCGAACAGTATGAAAGAGTGGGCACATGTAAACAAAATATATACAGAAAAAATTGTCTTTATTGAGGAGGTTTATGTAGCTGGCGCTGTTCTGCCAACCAGTCATCGAAAGACTTTCCATTTGAGGCACTCGGGCAAAATGTGGCATTGCCATATCGACTATGGCCGAACTCTTTAGTTTTGGGCTGCCCACATTTGCTGCATTTGTTAAAAGTAACCCCTCGCACATACTTTCTCTTGTGGACGCCGCTTTCCTCCTCCAGGGCCCGTCGGCGCCTGTTCCTCTGGGTGTAACGGGACACAGGAGCATCAGACGCAGGAGCAGGTGGAGCTGGGCCTGCACTCGATGTTGAAGCACCAGAAGAGGGGATCACCACTGACACAGTCATGTCCGGGTTAAGGACTAGTGTGCCTAACAATGACCCAGGTGCTGAAATGGGCTGCACAACTCCTGATGCTGTGGGGGCAGGTGCAATGGGGCACTGTGTGGTGGTGGTAGCAGCGGGCCGTCGACCTGGTCGCAGGATCGGAGCCTGTCCTTCCCGATTTGGCTGAAGGATAAATGGATGTTTTGGCCCTGATGTCGATGGTGCTTCATCCAATTTTTCCCTCGGCAGAGGAAGCTGCGTATCGGCCACAGCAATTGGGTCAGGTGAAGTCAGTCCCTGAGCGAGGACACTCATTTCCTGATTCTTCTGCCGCCGCTGAAACCTGACAATAAATTACTTGTATTATAAATATGTTTTAAGAAGTATTCATTTAATTTGAAGCAAATAATGTCCCTTGCTTACCACTGAATGAGTGTCTTCTGGTTTAGCTCAAACAGCTGGATCATGGTTTCATCCATCAGCCTTCGACAGTTAAGCACCAGCTCTCGGATGTGGTGGTAATCGGTGAGGATTTTAGACCACCTGGGGGTGCAAACTCCAGCCTTCTTGGTCGGCGACTTGTGTAAAGCACACAGCTTGATACAAATTGCCTCAACCAAGCGACTGGTGTTGGGCCACTGTGCTGGACCCCCAGGATGTCCAATCAGACACCGTTTAACACTCTCCACACCCGGTGTGACTCCGGTCCGCTTCGGTGCTTTAAAGCGCCCATGTGTCAGCTGAGGCTGATGTCGAGGCTGATAGTTGACCCGCTGTTTGTCAGAGTCAGGGAGAGCTGTCCACAGCTGGATGACCTCTGTCACCTGCAGGTCAGTGAGGTAAGGAGCCTCACGAAGACCCACTAGGTAACCAGCCAGGTCCTGGACCTTGTCCCACCCAGCGATGCCATCGGGTCCAATGACTGCTCCCTAGTAAATGCAGATTAATATTAATATAAGTGAAATAAAATGGTATTGAAATTAAATAAAGCCCTTTTTTACCTGAAATAAAGTGTTTTACCTGAGCCTCGTTGGAGAGACTACTTCCAGTGTCGGATGGCTGTGACAGCACTGAAGGGGCAGGGGCAAGATGATGTCCTTCTCCGCCAGATGATGTGGACGGCTCAGCCGGTGATGCCGGGGACTGAGGCAGAGGCAAAGATGAGGGGCTGTTTTTAAGATCACGGCAGGGGTCATCCTCATACAGCACTGGAACTGTGATGTCCTCCGTGATCTCTTCGTCAAACCCCTCATCTTGCAGGTCCTGGTCATCAACTGCCTCCACCAGCCTGTCTTCCTCCTCTGGGTTCTGGAGCACTGGAGTCAGTGTTTTGCCAGTCTGGCTGTAAAGGTACTCCATTCCCAGCAATTCACCTACAAGAATAAAATGGGAAAAAAGAAAGTGTTCTTAACATTTTGTCTAATACATTAAAGGCTAAATAGATAAAATAGTACAATATATGAATGTGATCTCCCTGTTCATCTATGAATTTTTTTGTTTTGCAAAAATAATTCAAATGATCTATAAAAAAAAAACATGAATGAATGAATTCTTGCCTGTATATGCTCCAGGAGGGCGATAGCGCTCATCCCAGGGCTTCCCGAAGACAGCTTGGCTAAGCCGGTCCACAGCCTCCCTCATGGCACAGCCATATGTCCGGATGGAGGATGCTCCTTTTATGGCGTCTTCCATCCGGTCATCATTCCAACGCATCAAGCCCTCAAGGAGATACGCTTGAAAATGCGCATCACTGGCACTGGTTCCTAAAAATTAAATAAACAAAAAAGTTTTGTACTTCACATGAGGTGCTATGAGGTAACTGGTTACATGTAATAGAGTTACATAATTACAATACAATTACACAACACATGCATGTATATATTTAAGAAAAATATATGTATATATATATTAAATATATTTATATATAATATAAATTATATGAATAATAAATATATACATGTAATTATTTTCAAAATATATACTGTATGTGTGTGTTTTTATTTATACATAATAAATACATATATTACACATATATTATATAAACAACTTTTGAATGTGAGTAATCGCAATTTAAATTACATTAAAAATTATAGTTACTAGTGACTTGTCAGGCAATACAGCTTTGTTAATGCTTATGACATCAGAAAAGAACTGTAGTATTACTGTAGATTGTGACATTTATTCATGTGACATTACTTTAAAGTAATGGAAGCAGTTATAGTGCTTATATTTTTGACAAAAAAAATTGTAATCCGTATGTATGTAATACCTGGAATAAAACGGTTTAGGTGGAGGTGGAAAGACTCCAAGGAGGTAGAGCCACGGGCACACCTGTAGCAGCACAGCTCCACACCGCCCTTCTTCAGTGTCCCCTTCTTCATGTACAGCGGAAAGTTCTCTGGGTCTTGGATACACGGAACGTGCTTCCGCTGTTCCTTCCATATCTGCTGGATCCGTTCGTGATTCAGCAGAGGAACTCCCAGAGTGTCCTTCCCGTCCGCACTGTCGAACAGATCAATCAGTGACCCGATCAATCTGGTGGTCTCCTCCACCCCCCTGGTCCTCCTCCGGCAGTGCAGTGCCAACTCTCTCCGGGTAATGCGAGCACTGACCGCCCTTTCTGAGATGTGGCCAGTCTTCTTTGCCGCCAGCTCACCCTCCTTTGCACTGCGAAGTGCAGCCACATCCTCTGGATCCCACTGAAAGATGCACGTGGACAGACGGGCCATGAAGATCCCGTAGAGTGGATGAGCCTCTGTCGTGACACCTGCAGCAAATCGCCGCATGAAATGCCAGATGTCGAGGCGCACTTCAAGCTCGACCCACTCCGAGAACATCATCTTCACCTGACACTGGCCATGCTGACTGCAGCAATCTCTGTCCACGTACATCACTTTTGGGGCTGCCTCTCCTGCGTCCCGGTAGCGCTTCATCAGGCCAGCTGCCATGTGGTCCAGTCCATGTCCCTCGGCGGCTGTAAGCACAGAGACGAGGACTTGGCCGTGTTCATTCCCCACATTTGTGCACCAGGCAGCTGTACCTGAAGCAGCACCTGCGAGTTTCTTTGTGACCTATTGGGAAAAATAAAAGGGTGACAAAACTGTATTCATTGTGTATGCACATATATCCATATCTGGCAAATTTCTGGATATAAACAGGACTGTAATACCTTTTTAGTGGAGTCCATCTTGAGAACAGAGCCAAAGACGGATGTTATTTTGGCTTTGACCTCATGCAGTCGCCACAGAACATCCCTGGCGTACACGGCTAAGAGCCACTTAGGCTTAGGCAGGGCAGGTAAAAGGGGAGGCTCAGCAAATACAGGAGGCTGCACAAGGGAGGACCTTGTGAACGGTTCGCAGGCAGTCAGGTACTGCAGAACACGCTGTGTCCATGCCTCACTGTGCTGTTCCGTCAGCTTCTTGTACAGCTGAGTCACACTGTTGCCCAGTGTCCTCTCCCTCATCATCCTCAGCACCCGGTTGTCACATGAGTATCTAAGGAAACAACAATATAATCATGCAAATGCTTTGGTTGTAGAAAAAAACACACAAGATAAAAGAGCCTAATAATGAATGATTGTCATTATGAATTACCTGTATGTCAGCAAAGCTGGAAACTGACTGCGGTGGCCCATATCCAGCTGCCCTAAGATGTCCTCGGACCAGGCAGGATACTTCTTTTTGCAGCCTTTGCACTCCAGATACTCAGTGGCAAGGTCATACCACCCGTCGATGTCCAAAACCTTGCGCACGGTGCGGTAAAGTCCTGCTGCTGTTAGCCTGTGCTTACCACAGTCTGGGCGAACACAGACAAGAGGAAATAACCACATCTTCAGCGGCATCCACAAGAAAAGGGGCCGACAGAAGAAGAGGTCTGGTGAGGCGGGTGGCTGACTGTTAATTAAAGGGGGCTGAGGAGGATACCACCAAAGCTTCAGCTGGGACACTAGTTCTGGCTTGCCGGTTCGTGGGTTGGCCTTAAATAGTGTGTTCCGGATCCACTCATGCTGGAAATGTGGAAGATGATCTTTCCAGTGGCCTGGGAGCTCAGCTGGTGGCTGATGATGTGGAGGATCTGGTGTTTTTGCTGTTTCCGCCAATGGAGACGGACCGGCACAGGACTCTGAGTAAACAGTAACAAAAACAATATAAGTATGACCGTTGGATTTGATAGTAATACGCCAGAAAAGCAGCCCACAAGCAGCCTACGAAGCAGTAATTTTGGAGGAGTGTTAATAATCGTTATGCTTATATTTAGGCATAACAGTGAAGAAAATGGTACTAGTGTTAAGAAGCAAAGAACACAGTGTACACTTTATTGATGTAAGAAAAATGGAATTAGTAAAGTTCTTTGAGAATGAGGATCAGATGTGATTGAGTAAGGAAAATGAGGTGTGATGAATTCAGTAATGGTGCGCACAGACATGAAGCATGCACACATATACAATAAGGAAAAACCGTCCTTATCATTAGATTAGAACAATGACTCTCCACCATCCTGTCTGCTCAGGGGGAGCTAAAGAGTGAGTGAGCGAGAAGAGCAAGCAGTGTGAGAAAGTTATCTAGTGATTGTTTAACAACGGGTAAGTTTAGAAACGCAAATAAATACACTGACACCTTTGGACATCCTTAACGTTTTGAAGAAGTGCACTCAAATCCCGCTTGAGGCATGATGTGACATAATTCTGTATTGTAAACAAAAAATATTTACAAATGTTGATTTTAGTTTTTTTAAATAATGGTTCACATTGTGTTTTCACAAAACATTCTTATAGCATTTGTATTGGTGTCATATGCCACACCTGTATTCAGCTGTGCTTCACATTGTGATGCAGCAAATACCAGCTCCTCATCATCATCTTCAGCAGTGGAAACGGAAGTGCCTGGAGCACAAATGTTAGAACTATTACTGTGAACAATACACAGAGACAAGTGTATGTAAGGTGGTGCTTACTTACCTGTAGCGAAAAGCTGTCTTCGGGCCAAAGTTTCTGCTGCTGGAGAAGGTAAAGTAGACTGCACTAATGGATCTGGAAACAGCAAGTGGACAGGTTTGCCATAACAATAAATGAATACGTGTACAATTTCTGTAGGGAAAACGTAATATTCACACTCCTACTCACAGTGTTTAACTGGTGACACGAGTTTTTTCGCCAGCTGTGAAGGAGACAAATGTTTGCCATGCGCCAACAGCGCTTTCACAGTGGCGGTCCGCTGTACACCAGTTCGGATGGCTGCAGGTGGAGGTGCAGAGGTACTGGAGGCTGCGGCTGGAGGTACAGAGGCACTGGAGGTTGCAGGTGGACGTGCAGGACGTACACTGGTGCCCACAGCAGAAGCCTGCCTTTTCAGGACATATGTCTTGAAAATGGCCATGTTGGTGTTTGGCCTGGCATCGGCCTTAACCAGGTACCTGATGAGGGCTTGGGCCTCCTTGCTTTGGTCCTCATAAACTTCCTTCATGGACCGGCCCTGGAAGTCACCAAACTCCACCATCAAGCAGCCCTGGTCTCCAGATGCTCGGGCTTCTGCTTGCATTTCCTGCTTCCTCTCATACTTCTCCACTTCTTCAGCCATCTCTCTGATATGAGAAGTGTACTGTAGGAAGAGCTGTTTATTTTCGGACAGGGGGGTTGTCTGCGCTGTCTCCTTGGAAATGCTGAGCACCAAATACACTGCGTACCCCAGAGAGTTTTCCAGGAGCCATCTAAATCTCTGGCCCTGGTACTTCCCAAACTGAAGTTTGCAGTGAGCCAGTACTAAAAACTGGTCACTGGGGTCTCCACCGTTTGTGCTGACAAAAGAACGGGCCTCTGCCAGCACCTGCTCCTTGGGTTTGGCCCTTCCCGACTCCATATTTTCAAGGCGCTTCGCCTCCTCCGATGGCGCCATGAGGAGCCGGCACGATGTTGCCGATTGGCGGCGAAAAAAGGGGTAAGCATACATTTTCTGTAATGAAGATCAGAAAGAGACTATTACCTCTAGCAAACTGAAAGATACCTGTATGTTAAGTGTGTAATGATAATTTGATAAACCATATTACTGTGGTAATAAACATGGACAGGAATCTGATAAATGTACAAATATATGTAAAGTCAAATATGAAGTCTGAAATTTCCTTCTAGTAATAATTCTAGGCTCGGAGGAGGTCACTAGTATTATTACCAAATATAAGTAATATATATATAAGCAGAGCTGGGTAGTAACTGATTACATGTTATTTCATCTGAATTACATAACCAGAATCCAAAAATTAAGTACCTGTATTTAGATTAAAAAATATATATATTTTAAAATATTCCGAATCAGACTAAAGTTACTTTTTTTTATGCATTATATGATTTTATTTTAATTTAAATTTAATTTTTTTTTACACAATGACATTAAATTATTCCTAACTGATATATACTTCCTAATTCCTCTTTTTGATCTTTTAAATTTCTTTTCTAAAACAGCCTACTGCTTATATTCATAAAAAAAAGTCTTCCAGTTTTGTGGACACTCACACAAAGACCAGTCACTAGTCAGGTGGAGATACAGCATTTGACCACTGATTTACAAAAATCATTTCAGGTTTGCATAAAGTGTTTCAACATTGCATCAACTACTGATAAACACATTCATTTTTATTTGAAAGATCACACTGTAGATATTTTTAACCACCTTCAACAAAGGCTTTTGTCTTTCAAACACATTATCATGCACACATTTTAACTAATATATTTAATTAACATACTTAAATTGAATATTTTAATAATTATCACATTTTCATGTTCATTGGTCCTCTGATGAGGTTATGGTCACAAGACATGCAGGTAAACAAAAAGAATATATATCATTTTTGTGCATTTTTAATTGATTTTAAAATGATTTACTTTAATTTATTATTTTTATGGTTTAATTAATTAGTAGTTTTTTATTTAACTCCCTGCAGTTATTTCACAAACATGTGTTAAATGCACTTAGTGTTGTTAATAACAACAAATACAATCTATTTTCTTATTCTTTTTTTCAAGATTACCCTGTTTAAATCAATGTGATAAACAAGTTAGGTCAAAAGTAATCTAAAAGTAACGTAAAAGTAGTCTGACTAACTTATATTACCTAAAATGTGTAATGTAACTGTTAATGGTTTAAATAACTAACTACAATTTGTCTTGTAACTTGGAATTAGTAACGAATTAACTTACAGTCATTACAGTTACAGTAAGTAAGTTACCCAGCTCTCTGTCTCTCTACATACAGATCTGGCCATTAAAAATGCGTCTATTTTCACGCGGCAGCCTGCAATTCGGCACGCGAGGCCACGCGTCATGCCGCAGCGGCTTTTTTAGATTTTTTTACAACGTGGTTGCACTTCATACAATATCCACCAGGTGGCGCAAGGAACAACATTCTGTAGCCAAACCCTGCACAAAGAGGGATATTTGGACAGTATTTACGTCTGTATTTCATTCTGTATGTAACGGCAAAGTATTTATAATTTCGTTTCTTTTTTATTAAGGTAATTTAGAAAAAAAAAGTTTGGAGCATTTTTGTTCGTTAAACGTAAGCTTTTTGTTTCTTAAAGACCAAGCGGCAGACAGTGAGTTTACCTACTCTGTTTTTCAATTTGCCTTCTCAAATCACGAATTGGCTAAAATAAAATCCATAGATGTAAAACAAAAGATTTAAATACTAAGAGATATAAATGTGTGCTATTAGGTGCCAATCGTTTGTGCGGAGAGTGCAAAACACATTTTTAGGACATGAAGGATCAAGCTCGATCAGTTACATTTTTTTCAGTGGAAAATATGTAACCACTATTTTTTGTCAGACATGATAAATAAATATGTAGAAAGACTTAAATTACTACTTAACGAAAAAAAACGAGGATTTGAGGAGGACTGTTAACTGCATCATCACTGAATCAAAACTGAATCAAAGCGCGGAATCCAAAACATATAGATGAAGACGTTCTGCTTTCTTGTAATTTGCTTGCTGCTTTCATTTTTACGTCACTGTTTAGATTTTATTCGCTGCTTGCAATGGCGATAACAATACAGTGCATCATTTCTCCCTGTTGAGCGCATTGCTGGACGATGTGTGTCAAATACATCCACGGTGCAATTAAGTACAACAACAGAAAAAGTGACTATAGTCATGCCACTATGTACAGTGGTTGAGGTCTAAAATGTTCTAATATTTGTTAAGTGATCATTTGCTTTACTATTTGTAAATTGTATACAATAAAAATATATTTTGTTCTGTAATTTGCTTGGCCTGACTTGGCTTTCATTAATGAAAAGAAAATGTAGTTGTTGTTATATTTGTCTTGAAAATATCGATATACCAACAACTATATTTTCTATATATTTTCATCTGTGTGCGTGCGTGCGCGTATATAGATAGATAGATAGATAGATAGATAGATAGATAGATAGATAGATAGATAGATAGATAGATAGATAGATAGATAGATAGATAGATGAAAATAGAGAAAATATAGTTCAAGAACAAAATATAGAACAAAATGTGTACACACAAATGTTAATATACACTTTAAAAATATTAAATGATATCTGTTTAAAAAACTGTTTCACATGAAAAATATAATTTTATTGCATGTCGCGGTGTTATGTGTAGTTGAGTCAAAGAAGGCTACAGTTAGCCAGCTCTAGATCAGTGAGTCTCAAGCCACCCCCCTTCCCCTGGTTTGCATTTGTATAGCTCCAGTAATCATTTACATATAAAAGCTACACCGAGGCCAAGGTGACATGAATCATGGGGGGTGTCAGGTGCTAAGCCTTCCACATCAATTTTTGGCAGTTCCCTACAATTATCTGTGCTAACTGCGCATTCCTGTGAACAGCCATTAACCTGAAACTTCTGCGACAATTCACAGTGTCGTTAAATGACGAAAACCACTTTTTTCATGCAGTGTACATCGCAAAACCTCTAGTGTCTTCATGTACTGTATATTGAAGTTTAGACAGTTTGCAAGAATATTTAGTATCACTGGTGTGAAAATGCTGTTAGATGGCGGTGGAGTAAACGGGAGTTGAGACTGGCAGATCCAGCTATTTTAGGCTACTTTGAATTTAAAGTTCAGGTTGCATTGTCCGATAAAAAAAAAATAAAAATGATCAGAACTATCAGCACAGTATATAACACTAATCTGGTTGCACAATAGAAAGAAATATGCAAACACTAGCCATGAGCCGTGTCAATTTCGACACAAAGGGAAGTGGGAACTATTTGTTTTTTTCAGTTATTTTAAAAGTAGCAGTTAATGAGGCGATCAGCGGCAGTATAAAGAGCGAAATGTTTATGAATAGCCGAATGGGGATGGGGGGTGAATGCTGCCTGTTTTGCCTTGTAATCAACATTTTATTGAGACTGTTTTTGGGGGGGTCCAACTGTGTAGCATTCGGTTTAATTGCGGATTCAGCATTCAAATGCATGCCAGGGAAAAGGGGAAAGCTTTCCTCACACGCTCCACCTATGATACACCCTCTTATCACAAAACATTAGTGTCCACACCCCTGACACACTGTACGAATATATACAGTCCATCCATCTGTAAAGTCATCTCAAAATGACCAAAATCAGCAAGCTGCATTCCCAAGACATCAGGGTGATGAGGTCTGCTGGAAGTTCTACTCAAGAAATATCCCGACATCTGAAATCCATTGGTGTACACGCTACATTGAGCACTATCCGGAGACACTACAAAGAAAGATCATCACACAAACGTAATCCTCGCAAAATAACGGAGTAAGTTACCCACTGCATGACGCGAACACAAACACTGGCCTAAATACCGGTTAATGCTAAGTGGTGGTTATGCATAAACTGTCAAATGTTTAACTATTTTCTGTTTTGCCCTTGATTTTAGAGACATTGTCCTATCCATAGAGAATATCACTCATCAGAATGATGAACTGGTGTCATGTTCCGTGAAAAAACAGCTATGGCGTGACAGCGGAGTGGAAATAAGCGAGCGATCCATTCGGAGGATAAGGCAAAAGCTTGGGTGGAAGTATGGGAAAACTCAACATTGTCCCATGATCAGAGACAAAAATAAAGAGTTACGTCTCCAACAAGCCCAAAAATGGATTGCTGAGAAGGAGTCATTTCACGATGTAATTTTCACTGATGAAACAACAGTGGCTTTGGACCGCTTTGCCACCATGTCATTTCGTAGAAGTGGGAGACACGTGTCTAAACCAAAGCCAAAGCACCCGCTAAAAGTTCATGTTTGGGGAGCAATATCCAGACTGGGTCCGGGACCGATTGCAATCTTCGAAGGCATAATGGACCGGTCTTTCTTTGAAAATGCTATTGTAACAGAAACTGCTGCCCCATACATTAGGGAAAACTTCGGAGCACATCACCGTTTTTTCCAGGACAATGACCCGAAGCACACTGCTGCAGGCAGACTCATTGCTGAACAGGGTGTAAACTGGGTGAAGACTCCCGCCGAATCCCCCGACATGAATCCCATTGAAATGGTGTGGCATGCTCTGAAAGATTATATTCGAAAAGTAGCAAAACCAACTACAAAGTCTGACTTAATTGATGCCATAAATAAATTCTGGTTTGAGGAACTTACAGCAGTGGCATGCAACAAGTACATAAACAGACTGTTTAAAGTTCTTCCGGCTGTGGTGAAACATCAGGGTGGACATACTGGAATGTAACGATGTATAAAGTTGTTTAAAAATGTCTAAGCATTGGCAAAACTGTAAAATGAAAATAAAATGTACATTAATGATCACTTGAATAAATAAGCTTTTTTAACGTTGTTGTTCAGAATCTGCTGTTATCAAAAACATAAAATAATACTGATAATACTGATAAAAATGCATAAACACGAGTTTAATGCATAAATAAACCTGAGTGAGCATAGTAGCCCGGGATTATCAGAGATAGGTTTATTAATATTTCATTTTGAGTTAAGAAATTATTATATTAATTGTTATAGAAATTAATACAATATTACATAATTATATAGGCGTTGCTGTATATGCCAATGCTGTCTGTGCGCGATTTAGACAGCATTCACAAGTGTATCATGAATAAATATTACATGTATTTCCAATTAAAAAGCCCTACAAGAAACATTTCATGCATCACACACAGTCTTGTCCATTAACTGATCCTCTTTTTTTCCGTATTATTCGTTTATATCCATTATTTTCAACTTCATTTTGATCTCTTTACATAACATTCTGGGCTGCGTTTCGATTAATTTTAGTGCTTAAAAGCGTTTTCATTTTGTGAGCGTTCGTTATTGTTTCACGTGCCTTTCCCAAAAGTGCACTTAACACAATTGCAAATTGCAATTAATATACAAATCATTGAAGAGTGAATTATTCACGTAGTTTCATTTGGAAATAATTTATTGTCACACAGTGAAATAGGCCTACATTCCTTATATTAACTGATAGTATTTTTTTCCGTGTTGGTATTAATATTATTATCATTATCATTATTATTACTATTAGTAATAATATTACTATTAGCCAGTTATTATTGTATATATTTTTAGTTTCGTTTATATTCGTTTCCCCCACCCTTAATTTTGCTCTCTTTACTTAACGTTCATGTAAATGATACTGTAAATGCTTGACATATGCTATATGACTGAATTTTACTGGAATGTAGTTTAAAGGTTGAATTGAACATATTTTATTTTGTTTCGTCTAATTAATAGACTAGACTATATAATTACTAAACTGTTTTACTGAGGAATGCATCATTCACGTAGTTTCATTTGTAAATGAAAACATGCTAATTTATCGTCACACACGGGGAGAAATACAATCAAAAATTTTATTGGCATAATTGTCAGGTGTTAAAAATAAATAGCCCTAACCAGATATTAAAATAATAGTAGCCTATTAATAATAAAGTGATTTAGAGCTATCTACTTTTTTGTTTATTGTGAATCGCTTAACCTAAATAACGTTCTGTATATCCTATTTGCCATATATTTAGCAAATATTGTAAACGACAATTATGCCAATAAAGTTTTGCCTTTATGATTGTATTAATGCCCGTGTGTGACCATAAACGATTTACAAAT
>NW_027394278.1:9062118-9092289 GCF_049309525.1 Garra rufa | reverse complement strand
CACAACACAGCCGTATGTCATAGGGGCTTAGAAATATCTGTCCTAGTTTTTCTTCATTAAGAGTATTTAAACTGTGGGGCTGAATATAATCAAAAAATGTTTTCTTTTTAGTTTAAGAAATAGCATCTGCCGCCTTGATGAATTTCAGTCTCCACTTGTTATCTCCTTCATGAATCAGTCGTTGCTGAAAGTCACATTTGAAACATGAAGTCAGTATGATTTCAATAAACAACAGTTGATTTTGCCGTCACTTGCTGTTTTGATGTTTACTTTTAGCTGGCTCATATGTTTTTCATGACTCAGATTATGACTTGATGGGATGAGAGTGACGTGTCCTTGGCGTCACACGACAGTGCGCTGCCAGCACTTGTTTCTGATGTAGGAAATAGGGAGATCGCCAGTTTTATAAACACTCTGGGCTGTATTTCTAGGAGACATATAGTACAAACAGCTGCCATACACTGGCACAAACACATGCAAGCACATGCAGAGTTTCAGATGCCACTTTGACAGATTCTGAAGTGCAGCTCTCATTAGAGAATTAAACCTCTCTCTCTCTCCTTCTCACACAGGGTCCATCTGGTCTGAAGGGAGGCGAGGGTCCACAGGGTCCACCCGGCCCTATTGTAAGTACCTGTGTTACCATGGAAACTCTGTCACTGCAAGCGATCAATCTGCAAGCTTTGCCTCTATTAGTGAAGTGACATCAGGCAAATTCTGGAGCGGGCGCAGTCAGCAGGTGGTGAATTTAATGACCAGTAATGTTGGCACTGAGAGCCCAGTTTGGTGTGTGATCTGATCCCACACAGTCTGATCACGCTGAATGAGTCAGGCCTTATCAGTAAGTCCGTCACCACGTCAGTAATTGCATTTGAATCATGCATGAAATATGCTTAGAGATGGGGACCTGTTGTCATTAGGGATGTCAAAAGTACTGCAATTTGGATACGGTATGCGCTTGTGTAGCTTGTGAAGAGCACTCATGATAATGCTGCTAAGAGCCAGAGCGATCAAATGTACTTTGGGCAAAATGCCCGATTTAGCGGAATATTAATATAACTTTTACATACATATATATTACAACTTCAAGCAACTTTAAGAGAAGCAAAATTAAGAGATATTTTTTAATTGATTTAAAAAAAAAAAAATACTGTATGTAATATTTACTTACATTACAGTTTTCGAGGAAAGAAAAAAATAATTACATAACATTATTAAAATCGTGTGTGTGTGTGTGTGTGTGTGTGTGTGTGTGTGTAATATACATATGAAGAGTTTATTTGCAAATGAGAGAACTCAAAAAAATTCAAAAATCCATTTTTTTATTATGTTATCTTTTATTGTTTTATTGTGTAAGTTGGCTGTATTTTTTTTTTAAGTTTCTACAAAATAACTCAACCACAGTTTGATTGAGATTAATTGGAATGCACAATAAAAAAGTGTTAATACACGTTAAATAAAATTTTAGAAAATTGTTAAAAATCTGTTTTTGCAAATTAATATATTGCACATAAAGAATAACATATAATTGTATATATATTTAATATTACCACTTAACATTACAACAGTTCTATTATTAATTATATTCTAGTAAAATATAATTCTATTCTATTCTAAAAGTTTTAAATTATATTATGTACCGTTTAATAAAATGTTTTATCTCATATTTAATTATAAATATATTATATATATATAATTTAATACTTATATGTAATGTGTGTGTGTGTGTGTGTGTGTGTGTGTGTGTGTGTGTATAGAGAGAGAGAGTTCAAGTATAAATATTTTAATAGTGTAAAATTGTGAATATATAGATGAAAATCAGAATATATATAGATATAAATAAGAATATATAAATGTAAATCATAATGTATAATTATAATTATGAATTTATAGAAGTAAATCGAAGTACGTATTTAGAAATATGAATATATAAATTGTGAATAAATAAATTGTGAGTATATAGAAGTAAATCAGAAAATGTTTACAGAAATCTAAATATATAAATGTAAATTATGAATATATGGAAGTAAATCTGAATATATTAGATTAGAATGTAAATTAGAATGTATAAATGTAAATCAGAATATATAGTTGTAATTCTGAATATATAGAAGTAAATCAAAATGTGTATTTAGAAATCTGAATATCTAAGTGTAAATTATGAATAAAACGAATTAAATCTGAATATATAGTTAAAAATCAGAATGTATAAATGTAAATCAGAATATGCTGTTATAATTCTGAATATATAGAAGTAAATCAGAAAATGTTTTAGAAATCTAAATATATAAATGTATTGTGAATTGTGAATATATGGAAGTAAATCTGCATATATAGTAAAAAAAACGAATTTCTAAATGTAAATCAGAATATGCAGTTATAATTCTGAATATATAGAAGTAAATCAGAAAATGTTTTTAAAAAATGTAATATATAAATGTAAATTGTAAATATAAAGAAGTAAATCTTAATGCATCGTTATAATTATGAATTTATAGAAGTAAATCAGAAAATGTATTTAGAAATCTGAATATATAATGTAATTTGTGAATATATAGAAGTAAATCTGAATATATAGTTATAAATCAGAATATATAAATGTAAATCAGAATATATAGTTATAATTATGAATATACAGAATAAATCAGAAAATGTTTACAGAAATCTAAATATATAAATGTAAATTGTAAATATAAAGAAGTCAATCTGAATATATAGTTATAAATCAGAATATGTAAATGTTAATCATAATATATAGCTATAATTATGAATATATAGAAGTAAATCAAAATGTGCATTTAGAAATTTGAAAATGTAAGTGTAAATTATGAATAAATAGAATTAAATCTGAATTAATAGTTAAAAATCAAAATTTCTAAATGTAATCAGTAATCAGAATATGCAGTTATAATTCTGCCTATATCTAAATCTGAATATATAGTTATAAATCTGAATATATAAATGTTAATCAGAAGATATAGTTATAATTATGAATATATAGAAGTAAATCTGAATATATTGTTATGATTATGAATGAATATATAACTGCTGTATTTATGTTTGGTGCTTCATATTAAAGTATTATTAACTGTAACATTTTTATTTTTATATAATACTTTTTAAATTAAAGAAGCATGTTCAAAAGTTGAATTAAGTGGTGTTGAAAGTTATTAACTCCTAAAATTTTGGTATGGTGACAACCCTATAATATAGAATAAAATAAAAAGACTCCATTCTGCATGGAAGTAACATCCTCCCATTAAAGTAACTGCTGTCTGTCTTCTCTCGTAGTGCAGCGAAGGCACAGCAGTACAGCTTAAAACCATCAAAGCTTCAGCTGTGCGCTATGTGAAGCCCCTTTCAGCTTGAGGAAGATTGGTGTAGGGATTCATTGTCTCTCTTGTATAAAAAGCATCTGTACAGCCCGGCAAGAAAAATCTCTGAAATCAGAAGGATTTTGAGTCAGTGGCCCACCCACGCCAATCAGCCATCTTATCTTTGCCTAAATAGACCTCCCGCAGGTGCCTGAATTGAGTCACCGACAGCAGAGTACAACTCTTCGGAGAAGTTTCTAAAAAAGAGTTGAGTCAGTTTGCACAGTGTGTTTTCTGAGAAGTTTGTCGGAGTGTGTTTGTGAGATGAGAAGTGAGTCAGGATTGTGTGTTGTGTCAGTTTGATTGTAGGTTGTATGACTGGTCATAGTCTATGGTGCCAGTGGACTCTTCATTGTGGAAATAAGCAGGAACAGCTATGTTTATGCTTTATTATTTGTGTTGAGGTTTTTTTGTAAAGATATCCATCTTATTTTTAAAGTAAAAGCAAGCGTGGCTGTTTGTAACTTCAGTGTGCGAGACTTTGATGTCATTTGGTTTCGGTTATTTTAGCTGTACAAATGCAGTCTGTTGTTTTGCTTTGTGTTATTTTAGTTTATTATCATAATCATGAACACACTGGTTTGTAGCACAAGTAGTTTTTCTATTTACTGCACTTTGTTATTAGATTTGAGAGGCGTTCACGTCTAATTTCTGATTAGGAATCTTGTGTGATAACTAATTAAACCTTATTGTAAAATGTTACCAATTATACACTCAGCTTGCAGTGCAGTGTTGTTCGCAGTGACCTTGACCCATCACTATGTTTAGAAGCATTACCGCTGCTGGCTAATGCAGTCGGATGATGTTGTGTGTGAGTTTTAGCATGTGTTTCTGTTGGTATGTGCATGCATGTGAAAACAAGCGGATGTCTTTAAGTAAATGGTGAATAAAGCCCTCACTCTGAGAGCTCTCTTCAGTGCTAATAAAAGCTCTAATGGACTGTTTCTGAAAAAGAGATGCTATGCGTTGGTTTGAAACTAGAGAGCTCGCTCTCACATCAACTTTTGTCTGTCCGTAAGACCTGCTGATACACTGTAAGAAAGAAACGTATTTAATGTGGTACACAAATGTGCTTTAGTGTTGTTCAGTGCAGCGTATCTGTATGAGAACCAAACCTCAAAGCCAAAACGAACTATTGAATAACACGGTTCCCACAGACATGGAACACCTGAAAATATCAAGTGACATTTTATAACAGGCCTGGAAAAGTCGTGAAACTTTAAATGTAATGTTTTATAGTTTTGTTTCGCTCTGAAATAATGAAATTTGAAAGTAAACACTATCAGTCAAAAGTTTTTGAACAGTAAGATTTTGAATGTCTTTTAAAGAAGTCTCTTCTGCTCACCAAGCCTGCATTTATTTCATTAAAAGTACAGCAAAAACTATTTAAAATAACTGTTTTCTATTTGAATATATTTTAAAATGTAATATATTCCCGTGATTTCAAAGCAGAACTTTTAGCATCATAACTCCAGTCACATGATCCTTCAGAAGTGATTCTAATATGCTGATTTGCTGCTCAAAAACATGTATTATTAATATTATTATGTTGAAAACAGCTGAGTAGAATTTTTCAGGAATTTTTCAGAACAACATTTATCTAAAATAGAAATGTTTTGTAACATTATAAATGTCTTTATCATCACTTTTTTGATTAGTATAGTGTATAATGTTACAAAAGCTTTTTATTTCAGATAAATGCTGATCTTTGGATCTTTCTATTCATCAAATAATTCTGTTTTGTACCAGTTGTACTCAACTGTTTTAAATAGTGATCTTATTAATAATAAAAATGTTTCTTGAACAGCAAATCAGCATATTAGAAATGTTTCTGAAGGATCATGTGACACTGAAAACTGGAGTAGTGATGCTGGAAATGTAGCTTTGATTTGAATAAATTACGTTTTACAATATGTTCATATAGCAAACAGTATTTTTTAATAGTAAAAATCTTTCAAAATTGTACTGTTTTTGCTGTACTTTGGGTCAAATAAATGCAGGCTTGATGAACAAAAGAGACTTCTTTAAAAAACATTAAAAATATTACTGTTCAAAAACTTTTGACTGGTAGTGTTTGTATTTATTATAAGATACATTTTTTTACAGTAGATAGTTAATAGCTGAATATAATAAAATAGTATATGTATTTATTATTTTAAGAGCCATTTTTACTGTGGATTAGTTTAATTGTTGTCATAAAAAAAAAATGCACACCCAACAGATTAGCAAATGTTCATCTGAATTAATGTTTTTCATTTTTATTTTTAATAATCTCTTTTGTAATCCAGTTGTGTTCCAGTCAGATTTAATGGGATATGTGTGTCACAGGGGTCACCTGGAGAGAGAGGAGCAGCTGGACCAGGAGGACCCATTGGTCTAACAGGACGTAATGGCCCTCAGGGACCCCCGGGACCTGCTGGAGAGAAGGGTGGTCCGGTAAGTGCACATTTTTTGGAAATAAAAATAATAATGTTGTATTGCACATTGTCCGAAAGTATAAGAAAAAGAAATGGTGTGAATTAAATTGTGAAGTAATTTGAGCCACTGTTTGTTAAGATGAATAGCAAAACATGGCCTAATTTACCTGAATTCACCCTATAGAAAAAAATACAAATAAATAGCAACTGTGCTTTTATCAAATGCGTGGATACATTAAGCACTACACTAATGTCTAGAGATTCCTGCGGGACAAAAGGGGCTAGAGGGAAAGAGTTTTGGTTCATTAAAATTCATATTTTCAATAAACACATCTAGCTTAGCCAGTTTAATGCAGCATCCAAACAGAAACCTAATTCAGAGTTTTACAGCACAGTTAATTTGAAATCAATTAGCTGACTGAAAGGTTCTATAATAATTAGAGAAGATATTCTTCTGCATAGTGTTTAAATGCTGTTAATTAATTGCAGTGGATCTGCCATTAGCTTTGTGTGCTCAGACTTTATTAACCGGATTAAAGTATTCCTCATAGGATGGTATTAGCGGTTTCCTAATCTGCATTTTCAGATTTACGGAATATAAAATGTTCATTCTTAATTTAACACGCAGGGTGAGAAAGGACCTGCCGGTCCTGCAGGTCGGGATGGTATTCAAGGCCCAGTCGGACTCCCAGGTCCAGCCGGACCTCAGGGTTCACCTGGAGAGGACGGTGACAAGGTATAGCACTTTATTATATAACTCAGCACAATGTTTTAAGTCATAGACATCAAGCCCTTCTTACATCTGCACACCATTAGTGACCATGCGGACAGTGTTTTGACTTATCCATCACTATAACCAAACAAGACACAAAATCATTACTATAGTGAAATCGAGACGCACACACACTTCTGCACACACAAACCAAGTAAACAAACGTACTTTGAGGCTAATGTATTCCAGAATCTATTATCGCCCTGTTAAATGTAGAATAGTGCTTTTTTAGATTATTATCACGTCCCAAGCCACATTATTCTTTTCGGCTGTGGCGGCAATAGTGTTGGAGGGGCCAAGTAATCAATTAATTGCAAAAACATCCCAAGGTCTTGGTTTTACTGTTAAATTAAAATCTCTAGGGTAAGGTTTACTTTGCTGTTTATGCTCAAGTGACCTTGCGAAGATTTTGATGACCACGCAACTTGGGAAAAGTTGTAAACGGAGCTCGAGGTTACTTGATTTTCAAAAACTTGATTTACTTTTTTTTTCCAGGGAGAAGTTGGAGAGCCGGGTCAGAAAGGAAGCAAGGGTGACAAAGGCGAACATGTAAGTTGAATAGTATTCAAACAGTTTAGACAAAGTATTTGCATTTATGCTTTTAATATTTGTATTCAAAATATTTATGTTAGTTCATGTTACCTCAGGTCTGTTAAATAATATTAACTGGAAAAAAAAAAAAACTTTTGGCTTTAATAATGTATTAGTAAATGACCAAGGTTAAAGGGATAGTTCATCCAAAAATGAAAATTCTGTCATTAATTACTCGAATGTCGTTCCAAACCCGTAAGACTTTTGTTTTTCTTCGTTTTTCTATCTTAAACACAAATTAAAATATTTTTGATGAAACCTGAGAGCTTTCTGACCACCACACTACCACAAGCCCAGAAAGATATTAAGGACATTGATGTAGTAGTCCATGTGACATTAGTGGTTCAACCTTAATTTCATGAAGCTACAAGAATACTTTTTATGTGCAAAGAAAAATAACAACTTTATTCAATAATTTCTTCTCCTCCGTGTCAGTCATTGATGAAAAAAAGTCATTATTTTTGTTTTCTTTCTGCACAAAAAGTATTCTCGGAGCTTCATAACATTAAGGTTGAACCACTGATGTCACATGGACTATATTATCAATCTTCATACTGCCTTTCTGGGCCTTGAAGGTGTCAGCTGTGTTGCTGTCTATGCAGGGTCAGAAGGCTCTTGAATATCATCAAAAATATCTTAATTTGTGTTCTAAAGATGAACCAAGGTCTTACAGGTTTGGAACAACATGAGGGTGAGTAATTTATGACAGAGTTTTCATTTTTGGGTGAACTATCCCTTTAAAAAGATTTATACATTTTTAAAAGTATTTTTCACAGTTCATGTTAACTAATGTATGTTAACTAAACTGAACCTTATTGTAAAGTGTTACCATTTATTCTGCATTTACACTTTTTTTTTACACAAAAAAATATCGAATGCACTTCAAATGGTCAAACCAAAAATTAGTCAGACACCAAATATCATTTTTAATATTTTTTTTTTACTAGTTAGTGTAGGACACTAAAGTTATGTAAGTAAGGATAGCAAAATAAAGTAAACTGTGGCACATTAAACCCAAAAATTCTTCATACAGTGGACTACCAGTAAAACTGATACAAATTTTATCTTTCTATCAAAGTTATCTGACATTATCAACATGAATTTGTTCTAACACAGTTTAACTCTTAAGTTCTTGTCATATTGTATTGCCATTTTCTAAACTATAGTGAATAACCTGTGATAATGTGAGAAATGTTGAAGGTGTCTGAATTAATTTTGGTTCGACTGTAATTCATTTGTGATTATCAAGTTGAACCATTACCATTTTCTAAACTAGCAAATAAACTGAATGTCTGAATACGCTTGGTTTGACTGTAGCTTCTTCACAAAGAGTCCCTAAATTTACCTTGATTGTCTGTTGCTGTAGGGTCCGCCAGGTCCAGTAGGTCCTCAGGGTGTAATCGGAGCTCCAGGTCCTGCTGTGAGTACTTTTAACCTTCTTTTTGAACCATATAAGATAAAACCCAAAAGATCACCTCTTTTTCTATTTCTCCTGGAATAGTTGTCACAGAGATATATCCTCTTTATTACTGTAGTGATTTCACACATATAAAGTATCTTCACTATATCCTACCTGTTTCTTTTTGCTCGGGGGTGCTGTGGCCTAGTGGTTAATGATCTGGGCTGTTAGCTAAAAGTATTTAGGTTTGAACCCTGCAAAGGGTAATGAATTATGCAAGGCATAAAATCTCGTACGCGTGGCAAAATCATTAGAACTTTGTAACTATTGGTCTGAAAGTGACGGTTACGTCAACTGGGCAAG
The DNA here is from genome assembly GCF_049309525.1 of Garra rufa. NCBI lineage: Eukaryota > Metazoa > Chordata > Actinopteri > Cypriniformes > Cyprinidae > Garra > Garra rufa. Next base: position 9,083,373 of record NW_027394278.1, on the reverse strand, counting down.
ATTTTCTTAGATTGGGTCATCCTGATTTGTTTAACCCTGGTCGTTATTGCTCCAGAGGGATTATTCTTGTGTTAAGTACACTATAAGTTGCTTTGGATAAAAGTGTCTGTTAAATGACTAACTACTCACATTTGCTCAGTTTTGCCTCCGTCAGGCAGCCTGCTGAGTTGATAAAGCAGCAGTGAGAGTACTGTAAGTAGCCAGGGCCAGGTGGCACACAGTTGAATATTTAAAGTTTATGACTCAAGCTGAACACTCCCAGCTGGGCCTCTCTGTTTCCTTGATACATTAGCTCTGTAAAAGCTGATAATTACACCTATTCTGTGCAGTTCTTGGAAACTATACAGCGTTTCTACTGAATAGGATCTTACCCATTTTGGAAACGTGCGAGACGTTAAATCTATTAGATGTTTTAATGATGTTAATACTGTTTGAAAGATCCTAGTCACTTAAATATGAGCAATATTTGACTCAAACTTCATTCTTTATTTGCATGCATTTTTCAGAATGTCACTTGATTAGAAAATGTAATCAAAATAATTATATCCAAGGATGTGACTTCCACACAAATTACTATATTTTCCCACATGAAACATGAAATGGCCTTATAAAATGATTTTGAAATGCAACAAATACCAAGCATATTTCCAGATTTGTAATAAGAATCATTTGCTTTTAGGTTTCCCTCATTGTCCACTAAAATAAAAGCTTTTTTTTTTTTTTTTTTATAAGGATGGAGCTTCCAGTTTTCCTTCTTTTTTGTCATTTACTGATTACATGACTGTACATGATTTGTTAATTAACCAATTGAATTGGTTGATTTTAATTTCTTAAATTAATTAGGCATTTACATCAGTAATTTCTGAGTAACCCCCATAATAACATGGCAGTCAAGTTAACATTGAATAAACATTTAGTGTATTGTAAGCGCTTTTTTTTTTTTTTTACTATGATAAGCATATTAAATTAACATGTTAAACAAACATAATCAATAATAATAAATACACACATTAATAAAATCTGGTCCCAATTTATATCCGGTGGCCTCAACTACTATGTACATATTAATAATTTGATACAATGCATTTATTGTGTACATACATGTTTTTACATTGTACTTATATTTTAAGAAATGTATAATTACACTGTTGACCTATCCCTTACACCTTAACCCACCCTAAACCTACCCTTACCACCAAACTTGTCCCTAACCTTACCTATCTCCCACCACAATAGCAGCAAATGTGACTTTTTCTCACAATTATGAGTTATACAACTGTAATTGTGAGATATAAATTTGCAATTCTGAGAACATCAGTCTTTCCCCCCCCCCCTCAAAATTGGACTTTATAACTTGCAATTGCGATTTTATATTTTACAATTTTAAGAAATAAAAAAGACATAAGTGTGAGATATAAATTTGCATTGGCAAGAAAAATATCGGACTTTAAATTTGCAACTCTGACTTTATATCTCAGTCCCCTCAAGATTGGACTTTATAACTCACAATTGCAAGTTTATATCTCACAATTTTGAGAAAAAAAGTCAAAAACATGGAAAAAGTCAGCACTGCGAGATATAAACTCGCATTTGCAAGAAAAAAAAATCTGACTTTAAATTCGCAATTCTGACTTTATAACTCACAATTTCAATTGTGACTTTTTCTCGCAATTATGAGATATTCAATCAGAATTGTGAGAAATAAACTCACACTTCTGACAACATCAGTCTTTGTCCCCCTCAAAATTGTACTTTATAACTCACAATTTTGAGAAAAAAAAGTCAGAATTGCAAGATATAAACTTGCATTTGCAAGAAACAATTTTGACTTTAAATTTTCAATTCTGACTTTATAACACTCAATTTCAATTGTAACTTTTTCTCGCAATGACGAGTTATACAATCAGAAATGTAAGATGTAAGATACTGAGAACATCAGTCTTTTTTTTCCTTCAAAATTGGACTTTATAACTCACAATTGCGAGTTTATATCTCACAATTTTGAGAAAAAATGTCTGAATTGCGAGATATAAACATGCATCTACAAGAAACAATTCTGACTTTATAACTCACAATTTCAATTGTGAGGTTTTCTTGCGATTATGAGTTATACAAACAGAATTGTGAGATACACTCACAATTCCGAGAACATCAGTCTTTTTCCCCCTCAAACTTGTACTTTATGGCTCACAATTTTGAGAAAAAAGTCATAAACATGAAAAAAGTCAGTATTGCGAGATATAAACTTGCATTTGCAAGAAAAAAATGAGCAATTCTGACTTTATAACTCACAATTTTAATTGTGATTTTTTTTTCTCACAATTGCGAGTTATACAATCAGAATTGTGAGATATAAACTCAAACTTCTAACAACATCAGTCTTTTTTGGACTTTATAAATCGCAATTACCGTTTTATCTCACAATTTTGAGAGAAAAAGGCAACATTTCAAGAAAAAAAGAACTGCAAGATTTAAACTCGCATTTGGCAGAAAAATTCTGACTTTAAATTCACAATTCTGACTTACAATTTCAATTGTGACATTTTCTTGCAATTACTAGTTATACAGTTAGAATTATGAGATATAAACTCGCAATTCTGAGAACATCAGTCTTTTTCCCCCCTCAAAATTGGACTTGCAATTCTGACTTAAAATTTGCAATTCTGACTTTATAACTCACAATTTCACATTTTATCCCACAATTCTGGCCACCTAATATAAAGTGAGACCTTTTTATGTGATTAATAATGCTTGTAACCATCATAATGAAGTCTGTCCTGTAGGTCAGTCAATACTACATGCCCCCATAGTCTTCGTCTCCACTACAAACACTCCATCATATCCTGCAGTGACCTGCCATTCAGACATGTTCTTCTCACGGGCAGCGCTTTTACATCACACCTCTTTAATAACTTCATCTTCATCCCGCATTTGTTTGAACTGTGCTGAACTCCTCCTTTCCCCTTCCACTGACCCTGTAGAGCAAGCGGCGTCAGAAATGAGGGCAGCACATTCTCACTCTCAATAATTCCTCTGGGCGTTCTTCTGAATGGCACGTCTTTTCAAGCTTGACTTTTGATGTCTCAGGGGGTAGATCTTATTTTCATGCTTGTCTGCGCTGTACAGTAGAGTATGAAAGACATTCTGGGGTCGGCAAGTCGACTTTACATGTGCAGAGAGTGTAGTACTGTACTTTCCCACCATCATGTTAAGAGTTTGTATCAGTTTCAGATGTTAACCGTCAGTGCTTTGTCATTTATTTGACTGTTTTTTCTTGTGTAGGGAAGTGACGGAGAGTCTGGACCCAGAGGTCAGCAGGGTATGTTTGGGCAGAAGGGAGATGAGGGGCCCAGAGGTTTCCCAGGTCTTCCCGGTCCCGTTGGACTGCAGGTATGGTTATCATCTTTACACAATGTAAACACACCTAATATGGATCTGCTGAATGCACATTATTTAATTTACACAAAGCTCCACTATTAAATATCATTGAGGCAGGATAATTGAGCAAAGAAAGGAATAGCCATTTTTCAAATCTGGATTCAATTATGTTTCTCTAAACATGGCTGATTGATTCCGTCACTTTCAGTTTACTTGACGTTTTCAAGGTGAATTGTAATTTTTGTGCTGCTAGCGCCACCAGTTGGATTTGAAACATAATAATTGCTTCTCCAAGGATTCTGTGAACACTTCCTGTCTTCCATTGGTTGGACAAACAGAGTCCCTCTCAAACTTTCCAAGTTCAAGCTATTGGTTGAGCCATTGGTGCAAACATTGAAACAGTGAAACATTTTGATAACCATTTTTCAGAGAAATCAGCTTACCAATCAAAATTTTTATTTATTTATTTATGAATGAATTCAGTACTTTTATTCAGCAAGGATGCCTCCAATTGATCAAAAGTGGCAGTAAAACATTTATAATGTTACACAAGGTTTCCATTTTAAGTTAAAGCTGTTCTGTTGAACTTTTCATTCATCAAAGAATCCTGAAAAAAGACGTTGAGTTTATAAAAATATTAAGCAATGTTACGTTTTTAACATTTTTAATAATAATCAGCATATTAGAATGATTTCTGAAGGATCATGTGACACTGAAGACAGCTTCACCATCACCAGAATAAGTTGTTTAGCATTTTAAAAGAAAACAGTTTTTATTGAGAAATAGTTATTTTACATTTAAATAACATTTCTCAATATCATTATTTTTACTGTATATTTTTAAACGTGATTTTAGTCTAATAAATACAAAAGCCCATTTCCCCACTAAATAAAAAATAACAAAGGGTATTGCAATTTTTTATCTCGCAGTTCTGACTTTTTCCTCAGAATTGTGTGATACAAATGTGCAATTTTCACTTTTTTCTCTGAATTACGAGATCTAAAATCGCAATTCTGAGAAATGATAAAAATTGTGCTATAAACTCGCACTTGCATGTTATAAAGTCAGAATTGTGAGATATAAATTCACAGTTCTGCGAAATAAAGTCATAATTGCGTGATTTAAACTTGCAATTGCGAGTTCATAAACTCAAGATTCTGACTTTTTATCTCAGAATTGTGAAATTATATCTCGCAATTGTGACTTTTTTCCTCAGAATTAAGTTTTTATCTGTCAATTCTGACTTTATAACTTACAATTGTAAGTTTATCTCACAATACTTTATACTGACTTTCGCAGTTGTACATTTGTATCTCACAGTTCTTTATTTCTCAGAATTGCGAGTTTATATCTCACAATTGACTTTTTTCCTCAGAATTGCAAGCTATTTACACAAGGAAAAAAGTTTATAACACGCAAGTAATGTTAACTTATTACCCTAATAATGCAAGTTAAGTAAGAATTGTAAATTCGCAATTCTGAGAAAAAAGTCAGAAAGTGCGAGATATTTGCATCTTGTAATTCTGACTTTATAACTTGCAATCTTAAGGTTTTATCTTACAATTCTGACTTTATAACTCTCAGTTGCAAGTTTTTATATTGCAGTTCTAACTTTAGAACTCGTAATTGTGAGTTTATATCTCACAATTCTGAGGAAAAAGTCAAAATTCTGAAAAAAGAATGAATTGCGAGATATAAACTCAATTGTGAGGAAAAAAATCATTATTGTGAAATACAATCTCACATTTGAGAGAAAAACGTCAGAATTGTGAGGTATAATCTTTATAACTCACAATTTCAATTTTATAATTTGCAGTTATAAGTTTGTATCTCACAATTGACACGCAAGTAATATTAACTTACTAACTTAATGCAAGTTATATCTCACAATTTTGAGGAAAAAGTCAGAATTCTGAAAAAAAAAGTATGAATTGTGAGATATAAATTCACAGTTGTGAGAAAAGAGTCATAATTGCGAGAAAAAAAAAGTCAGAATTTATAAACTTAAGAGAGATATAAACTTGCAATTGCGAGAAAAAAAATCAAAATAGCGAGTTTGTATCTCGTATTTCTGGCTTTATAACTTGCAATCTTATGGTTTTATCTTGCAATTCTGACTTTATAACTCTTAATTGCGATTTTATATCTCACAATTCTGAGGAAAATGTTAAAAATTCTAAAAAAAAGTATGAATTATGAGATATAAACTCGCAATTCTGAGAAAAAGGTCATAATTTCGAGATTTGCAAGGAAAAAAAGTAAAAGAATTGTGAGGTATAATCTTTATAACTCGCAATCGAGAGTTTATATCTCCCAATTCTGAGGAAAAAAGTCAGGGTGCAGCTATCTCTGAGAAAGTATTATTACATTGCAAAAAATGACACACTTCACCTCTATGGGAATAATGAAGGAGTGACTTTCAAATGGCAAAAGAGGCTATTACTCAACAGCAATATTACAGAGTCACTCAATTGACTAGTAATCAAGAGCAATTGACTAGTAATCAAAGGTAATAGGAATAGTGATTCATCCCAACTGTGCTAATTGTTTGTGCTCTGCGTCTCCTTGTTAGTACCTCTCACTGATCCTCAGCAATAATGATTTTTGATCTGAAGAAATTAACCATCTTAATTTGTTTTCTCTCAAGTTTTGAATAACTTGCTAATGAGAAGTAATTGTACTTTATTAGAATGGAGATATTTCATTATCTTCTCAAACCCCACTGTAAATATAATGTATAAGATCTTTTGTCAGTTGGGAAAACTGTGTCCCTCAAAATAACTGTGAAATATCTCTTCTGTTCTTTTATAGTAACAGAACATTTATCTCATCAATGAGCGGTGAGATATGTGTTAGCGGGTACCAAAGAGCATGTCTGCGAAATACAATGACCCAGAATAGCCTTGTAATTACAGAAGTTGACTATGAACAATGGAGAGACGTTTATTGGTATTGTTTAGTGATAATGATCTGAATAACATTCAAACCTCTTTAGTCAAGCACAATTATATTGCAAAATGAATGGCTTGCCAAGCTTTGCCTCTTTTTGTGTTTCATACTTTCAAAGTGACACCGGGTGTGACACAATCACAGGCACCCAAATGCAAATGCGTTAATTGCCATGAGGTTCCTTCTACTGCTAATTACCAAAATTGTTATTTGATTAATAGTGTTTACCCGACGGCTCAGAGCTGTAAATGTATAATATTAATATTCAACACTATGAGACTGATTGTTATTCCAAATTGTCACGTTGTTCATGGGGGAAGAGGAAACATTAACGTATCCTCTCTTGTTACTGAAGGTTTTAGCATTTTTGAAACTGCAATAGGTCAACTCTTATGTAACCTGGAATTGTGCCTGATTAATATGTAAAATTGTTCTCTTCTAGGGTTTGCCAGGACCGCCAGGTGAAAAAGGAGAGAATGGAGATGTCGGCTCAATGGTGAGTTTGCAGTATCCTTGTTGTCAAAACGCAGCCCATACCGAAATGTAATATATGTGCTTATATGAAATACCCATGTATTAAATACATGTCTTGTATATGCCATATCCATATATGATTCCTATTAGAAAATGGAACAATTTCATATATTGACATATAAGTCTACCCCATACAAAAATATATGTTTATGTATGTATAATACATGTATTGCCATATATGGAATATATATAATTATTAATATATGTGAGATATATGCATTTTTTTATTATGTTATATACAAATTAGACATATATGAAACCATATATTTCATGCATATTTAATATTTTAATATGTGATCTTTGATCTTTAAATACAGGACACATGTGAGACACTACACTCTACAAAGTTGCAGTGCATTGCACATTTCACACCTTGAGCCTTAAATGTTAAATGGTACACAAAGAAACATCTTTATTTAAACAGAATTTATTTAAATAGGAAAAAAAAAATGTTACTGACATGCACAATCAAACAGAAAAAAAGAAACAATTACATATATAACTGATCAAAACACTGAACAGGCATAAGAAACAAAACATCAATTGTAGTGGTCCAGCTAAAGGTCTACAGGTTTGTATTCCCACAGCTTGGTTAGTTTTTGGTTTATTGCCATCCCCAGAAGGCCCCAGGTGAAGAAATGTCTGGATTCCAGCATCTGTATAAAAAAAAAAGATAAAAGTTAGATTTTGATAAGATAATTACAATAAATTTTCTGAACCATATACTTAAGACTTGCAATCCAACATTGTACCAAAGTGATAAACTACTATAAGATGACAAATATACTGAATATTAAACAGTTGGTAAAGTTAAAGATTCTTTTAAAACTGCAGAATACTAATTATGTATATATGTTTGTAAGTTGTAGTTGTAAAATATTCCCAGATACCACAAGGACATGGCAGAACAACAAAGCACAGCCTGCATGCCCATTCAATTAATATGTCTCTATATACATGAAGAACTAAAATATAGTAGCCCAAATGCTCAATGACAGAGTTCACAGCTAAGGTTACAATTTAATTTGCTATTTAGCATCAATTAAATAAAGTGTTGACATTCATAATACCTAATATGTGCATCGTTTTGGCCTGGAGAAAACAGGGTGGAACTATTACATGGATTTTTGAATGACAATTTTGATTAAATCCCCTAAAATAAGGTCCGCCGTTCACACAAACTCATAATCCTTTCACATTTTATTCTATGACATAAAAAAAACACCAGTTAAACCCCACTTTTGATTCGTATTTTAATTTTTAAACTCTTATGTTTCTTAAAAAAGATGGTTGCTAACATGCTGCTAAATGGGACTACAGGGCCTGTCGGAGGCATTAAACGTCATCACGCCGAACAGTTTATCAATTTACTGTGTTTTGCATTGTAGTGTAACTTATAGTGCAATTAATTGTAGAATAATCAATTAATAGTTTCCCGCACCACATTTACTGCCTTTGTCACAGTGAAAGTGAAACTTTAATAATCTATAGTGCTTAAAGACGTTTAAGATAAATGTTTACGGCCATATGAAGCTGTTAGAAAGCAGATAGATTGAGGATTTTCTTGAAGCAAGGATAAAATAATATTTTGTGTACCCACCCTAACAACATGATAGCTAAAATGTGGTACTTCATTCACTAAAATAAGTTTAATCTTACCATATCCAAAACCTCTACAGTTATTTATAGATTAAATGCACTAGAATTGTATTAAATAGTACACGGAGACACACATTTTGTTGATTTGATTTGTCTACATATTTAACCTTTTCTGTGTACGCTCCATGATTCACATCACTGCCATCCACATCTGCAGGTTCGGCCTCCATTTCTGTTTTCTGAGAATTTCGGGACTCATTACCTATTCATGGGACACAAACGAGAATAGCACAATTATCAGCAAAGATATGAACAAAATTTACTACGATAGATTAACCATATTTTTAAAACCCCATAAATCACATCCTTTAGTGTACTGTTACCTTTATGCAATGTACACAACATGCATGTTCTTATGCACCCACTCTAGGCATGTCACTGACATGTCAATGCACTTGGTGCAATATAACCAAGTAACGTTACTGTAATTTACTATATGAATTCAAGGTGCTCGTATTTAAATAATTCCATTTCGTGCAGTTTTATAGTTCTAGTCTAGACTACATCTCAGAGATAAACATTATAATTTTCATTCGTTATTTTTGTCAGACAGCTTTAAATAATTTCCAAATGTGGCATTGCTTATCCAGTGAAAACAATGAGCTCACAGTATCTCCATACAGATTGTTCATTAACCTACCCAGTAATGTTAGCTAAAATTAACTTTAATGCAAGCAAATTGCAAAACACATCAATGCAGCTGTAAACATAACATCATATATAAAACAATGCAAGGGAATATTTAAAAAAACGTATCTGCTCTATATAGAGACAGAGGCTCTTGCAGACCAAAACAATCATATAACACTTAGTTTCTATGAAATATTAGCGTAGGCATAAAGCGCTGAGTAAATTAGCATAAATTACCTGCACCGCTGCCACATTCAAAGGCGTTTCCTCGTTTCCTCTTAGTGATGTCGGTCTGTCTTCGTGCCCGTCTATAAAATCATTGTCGTTTATTATGTGAATGTATTGGCCCATTTGTTATCCTTCCACTTACTAAGAAAAACATCTTACCGCAGATGACTTGTATCATTGCCCAGCCATTGCTCAGACTCTGCCGTTAGCGCGGGTGAGTTTGAATTTTGGCGCATGCGCAGTAGCGGTATTGTGACACGCACTCAATCGCTCATGTATTTTAATGAAATGCGTTTTAGTTCATTGATGATGACAGCACATATGGGCAAACAGTTACATGAAGTGTTTTCCCCCTCAATAACTCCATAATACATTCGTTTTACTACAAGTAACTAGTACATTGGCATTTTTTGAACAGGTTATATATTCATCTGTATTTTTTCCTCAGAAAACTGAATTGAAACAATAAAGTTAAGCAAAAAAATATTTTGTTATGTGATTTACAATAAGCAGTATCTTTTAGGCATAAATGGTTAATAAACTTGCATAAATTCAATATATACATTGGTAATTTTGATATATATTTTTAACATATATGGTCTTATCATATAATACAATATACAATTTTAATATATATTGTAAACATATGGTCATAACATGCAATACCATATAAAAGTTGACCATATATATACTTTCAATATATGTTTATATACAAATTGTACTATGGGAAATTCATATATGTTATAAACATATATCTACATATATCCAGAAGATGTATATATGTGATAATAATATATTGCCCTATATTTAACATATATGAGAGTAGCACTTCTGATATAGGGACATATATGTCATATATTACATTTCGGTATGGGAGTGTTTACTATGGTTTTGTCATAATTAGTCTCAACTATGTAACAAAAATTAATGAATGTATATCTGTATCTGTATATCTTTAACGTAATGGTGTCATAAAAATGGTAAAGGGTTAGTTCACCCAAAAACGAAAGTTCTTTCATAACACACCCATGTTGATCCAAACCCGTAAGAGCTTTGACTTATTTCAACTTCTACTTCTTCAACTTCTTCTATGGCTTCTGCCCAGGTTTTTCTTCAACTTCTACTTCTTCAACTTTTTCTTCGACTTCTACTTCTTTGACTCCTTCTATGGCTTCTGCCTCTTCGAACTTCTACTTCTTTGAATTTTTCTTCGACTTCTTTTATGACTTCTGTCCCTTTGACTTTTTCTTCGACTTCTCCTTTTTCAACTTTTTCTATGGCTTTTGCTTCTTCGACTTCTTCAACTTCTATATCTTCGACTTCTATGGCTTCTGCCTCTTTGACTTTTTCTTCAACTTCTACTTCTTCTATGGCTTCTGCCTCTTCGACTTTTTCTTTGACTTCTACTATTTCGAATTCTTCTTTGGCTTCTACCTTTTTAACTTTTTCTTCAACTTCTACTTCTTCTATGGCTTCTGCCTTTTTCTTTGACTTCTACTTTTTCAAATTCGTCTTTGGCTTCTACCTCTTCGACTTTTTCTTTGACTTCCACTTCTTCGACTTCTATGGTTTTTGCCTAGGTTTTTCTTCAGCTTCTACTTCTTCAACTTTTTCTTCGACTTCTACTTCTTTGACTCCTTCTATGGCTTCTGCCTCTTCGACTTCTGCTTTGAATTTTTCTTTGACTTCTTTTATGGCTTATGTCCCTTTGACTTTTTCTTCTACTTCTTCGACTTCTACTTCTTCGACTTTTTCGACTTTTTCTATGGCTTCGACTTCTATGGCTTCTGCCTCTTTGACTTCTACTTTTTCGAATTCTTCTTTGGCTTCTACCTTTTTGACTTTTTCTTCAACTTCTACTTCTATGGCTTCTGCCTTTTTGACTTTTTCTTTGACTTCTACTTTTTCGAATTCTTCTTTGGCTTCTGCCTCTTCGACTTTTTCTTTGACTTCCACTTCTTCGACTTCTTCTACGGTTTCAGCCTCTTGACTTTTTCTTCGACTTCTACTCATTCGACTTTTTCTTAGACTTCTATGGCTTCTGCCTCTTCCACTTATTTCGACTTTAAATTTTTAGATTTTTTCTATGCTTTCTGCCTAGGTTTTTCTTCTATGGTTTCTGATTTTTCTTCAACTTCTACTTCTTTGGCTTCGACTTCTACTTCTTCGACTTTTTTCAATGGCTTCTGTCTATGTTTTTCTTCTATGGTTTCTGACTAGGTTTTTCTTCGACTTCTACTTCTTTTACGTTTTCTTTGACTTCTTTAATGGCTTCTGCCTTTTCAACTTTTTTCAACTTCTTCATCTTCAGAACACAAATTAAGATATTTTTAATGAAATCCAAGAGCTTTTTGACTCTGCATAAACAGCAACAAAACTACCGCATTCAAGCCTTGAAAAGGTAGCAAGGACATCGTTACACAACAATTTCTTCTATTCCGTGTCAGTCTTTGATGCGCGTTCATAAGAGTACCACAACCCCTAAAGTGATAAATGATTGTTAGTATTTTGTAGTAGGGTGCATTTACTTTTGCTTGTTAAAATTTATTAGTAAAAATATTAGTGCTAGTTCCACTGATTCACAAACAAAAGATGTGTAGATTCTTGTAATAAATAGGTCAGAATGACTCACCAACTTTTGATTTGACTCAATCTATTGAATCTTCCAGAGTTTATTATCTTCGCTGTTTGACAAACTGTTGTTTTTCTTACAGGGTCCACCTGGTCCTCCTGGTCCCAGAGGTCCTCAAGGTCCTAGTGGAGCAGATGTAAGTTTAACTCTTAAATATTTGTATAAAAACTCAATCAGAAAGATTTTAAATAGCAGTATTGTTATTTGATTGACAGGGTGCTCCTGGCCCTCCTGGAGGTATTGGCTCAATGGGTGGAAATGGTGAAAAGGTGGGTATTTCTTTAAAACATGAATATACATAAATATGTATTGTAGTTAGTATAATGAATGTGTTTAGATGTCACAATGTAATAAAGACCAAGTAAAACTGAATTTGTTTCCTTTCAGGGTGAGACCGGTGAGGCAGGTAATCCAGGACCACCAGGAGAGCCTGGTACAGTGGTAAGTATTTATTTGTGTTTAAGAGTCATTGAGTCTGATTTTATGAGTGTTTACCAGACATATCTGACGTGTATGTAATTGTGGCTAATCTATTGACATTCAAGAAGCATAACTACACAAATTCTTGTTTCCAGAACACATAAAGCTAATGATCTTTAAGGCTGCTACAGTCCTTTGCAGTGGATTAATTTGACCTTAGAATGCCATGTGTGAAAATTTTCCTCTAGCTCATATATGCTGAGGTGAACATCACTTGCATTCCAGATGGTTGCTGTTATCATCATCCTTTTTCACCCAGGGACATTATTTCGACCGTCGCCTGCTTCACAAACCTGTTTATGTGATATCAGCATCTTAAATGCTGATGTTTGTCTGTTGGTCTCAATGCTTTTTGAGACTAAAGAGGACAGTAGCTTTCTGCTTGCATTAGGAGTTTAAAGGAGAAGTTCAGTTCCAGAACAAAAAATTAGAGATAATGTACTCACCCCCTTGTCATCCAAGATGTTCACATCTTTCTTTCTTCAGTTGTAAAGAAATAATGTTTTTTTGAGGAAAACATTTTAGGATTTTTCTCCATATAGTGGACTTCTATGGTGCCCGGAGTTTGAACTTCTAAAATGCAGTTTAAATGCAGCTTCAAATGATCTCAAATGCAGTTGTAAAAGATCCCAGCCATGGAAGAAGGGTCTTTTCTAGTGAAACAATTGCTTATTAAAAAAAACTAAAATACAATTTATATACTTTTTAACCTCAAACACTCGCCTTGAATTGCTCTGCCTGAACTTTTTCGAACTATTTTCTCCATCAACTTCAAAAATCATTTCAAAATCATCCTACATCACTGCAGAAGTACAAACCCAGTGTTTGCACAGTAAACATGCAAAGAAGATCAAACACCCTTAACAAAAAAGGTAAAACAGCGATGTAGGACGATTTTGAAGTTGAGGAAGAAAATGAGATGGGAGATTTTTGAAATACCCTTGAACTGGAAAAAAACAGAGTTCAGGCAGAGCAAGACAAGATGAGCATTTGAGGTTAAAAATATAAATTGTCAAAAAAACAACGATTGTTTCGCTCTTCCTCGGCTGGCATAGTTTACAACCACATCTGGGATCATTTGAAGCCGCATTTAAACTGCATTTTGGAAGTTTAAACTCTGGGCACCATAGAAGTCCACTATTTGGAGAAAAATCCTGAAATGTTTTCCTCTAAAAACATAATTTCTTTATGACTGAAGAAAGAAAGGCAGTGAACTTTTCCTTTAAGACAACCTTTAAAGTTAGTTTTGATAACTTTTCTATGCACTTATGTTTTACTTGTTGCAGTAATATGAACTTCAGTTCACTTTGTTAAATTAAAATTTTAAAGTACAGTTGACCTGGTTCGCTACCTCAATTTAAAAATTTAGAAATTCAATGTGATTCTGAATGATGCAACCATCTAAAATGGCCTAGCAACCACTAAGCAATAAGTAACCATAACAATGTCTTTTTAGGCAGCATATTTACAGTTAATCTCCCTCTTGGGCTTGAAAACAACAAAGCATCTGCTTTTAATTATTTTTAACATGGTTAATAATAGAAGGATGTTGATAGTTGTTGTGTCCTTCTGTAGGGACCCAAAGGTGAGCTTGGAGAGAAAGGAGAATCCGGCCCTCCTGGAGCTGCAGGACCCGCTGGAGCAAGAGGACCTCCTGGAGATGACGGTCCCAAAGGAAACCCAGTAAGTCTCCATCAATGACATCCCAGAAAGCACCCTTCATCTAACTGCACTGATAAAATACTATTTTATGACTGAATTGATTCATATGTTTTTTGTAATTTAGGGTCCTATTGGCTTCCCTGGAGATCCAGGTCCTCCTGGTGAGCCCGGAGCTGGTGTAAGTTCACTTTGGAGACATATTCACTTTGCAGCAGTAATATTACAATTTCTGTGGGGAACAAATGTATGTAAATGCTGAAAGCAGTAGAGCAAGGGAAGAAAGTGCTCAACTATTTTCCAAAGCACTTTATATATAGTATAAACACTTCAAAGAAAGTCATGTAGTTTCATGCGCACAGGTTTCCACTCAAGCACCTTTTTTTGCATAGCATATATTATAGGCTTCACTGCACATTGTTTAAAGAAAAACATTGTGCAAGATGTGGAATATAAATCAAATGAATAATTAAAAGGTTGTCAAAATAGTCATTAGTTACAGGCTTAATGTCCAATGGCGTATTAAACAAATATTGTAAGGGAAACTATAATATGATGCTTGGAAATGAAATATTAGAGCAGTGTTGTGATGTAATGTCCTGTTTCACACAGGGACTGGATGGCCTTGCCGGAGACAAGGGAGATGATGGAGAGGCCGGTCAGCCTGTGAGTGATGGTCGATGTTCAATGAAAAATATTTTATGTTCAAACATAGTGAAACGTGCTAGTAATGCATTGAATTTTTACACTACAGGGTCCACCTGGTCCATCTGGTGAAGCCGGTCCTCCAGGACCCCCTGGAAAGCGAGTGAGTACTTTACCAGTTTATTTGGTTTAGTGTTGGGTAAGCTTTCCAAATTACAAGCTACTTATATTTTAAACCAGTCCAAGTAGAGACAAGCTACCAATCTGAAACCAAAGTCAAACCAAAATTTATTCAGATACTGTTAGCATTTCTCACATTATCGCAGTTTATTTGCTATAGAAAATGGTAATAAAATGACAAGAAATCAGAAGAAATTCATCTTGATAATGTCACATAACTTTGATAGAAAGGTATATAATGGTATGTAAAGGTATGTAAAAAACACTTAAGCAAATCATGGTCAGGTCAAAGTGTCTGAATAAATTTTGGTCCCAAATTTTTATCAATTTTACTGGTAGTCCAGTGTATGAAGAATTTTTGGGTATAATTTGTCACAGTTTACTTTTTTTGCTATCCCCACTTACATGAATAAACTATAGTCTAGTATATCATAAATTATATCTGGTGTCTGAATAATTTTTGGTTTGACTGTAGTTACATTGTAAGTTTTTAGGAAAAAGTAGCTAACTACTTTTTAGCTACTTAAAGAGACTCTTATTATACATAGTTATGCATAGTTACATTTTTAAATATAAAAAAAATACAAAATATGCATTTTAAAATGTGTCTGTGTGTAATATTTTAGATGTGGGCGACTGGTTATATCAAGAAACATCTAGAAATGCACACATTTTTGAACACGCATACAAATTGTTCTATTTTATTATGTGCCATGAAACAGGTACAATATGTTATGGACTAATGATCTTTCTGAAAGAAAATCTGCAGAGATCCTACTGTTGCTATAGTTACAAACGCAACCTTCACATACATCTGATTGAAGGAACCGCACGCTTTTTAGTGTTGTGCTGTGGTTATTTCAGCGAACACTTTGCTTAAAAGCTCATACATTCAACTTAACAGCATTAGGAGAGAAAACATTATTATTCAACTGAACTGTGCTCTTGCAATTTAGACACATTATGTTCTTGCTCCATCCATGCATTGAATGAGCAGATTCAAAGTGGGTTTGAGTTGTTCACTAGCTCTTAATCAGAAACATCATCTTCATCACTAGTAAAATATACCAAATATTCCAGGATTTTTTTCAGTGGATAGTAAATTATTCCACTTTGCCTTATAAAGCATTGCAGGACTGTTTTATCCTGCTAAATGATTCAGCGCTTGAGTAGACAGGTTGAATGATTCACACCGAATCTCAAAAGATTTTGGATCATTTTACATACCGTTTGACACATTCATTGAAAATGCCAGACTCTAGATGCTAAAGAATTCATCATTTGCCAGTCGGGCATCGCAGTTCAGGTTTTAAGCAAAATTATGTAGCATTTCATGTCACTACACCGCTACTTGTTGAAAAAAATTGCTACTGAAAATGCTTCACTATTTTAAAAGTAGCATCTCTACTGTCAAGCTACTGAAAAAAGTAATTGAGCTAGTAATTGTGAGAGGAGGCAATGCCTCCATTGCGATATGGTTGGTTATGACTGGAAATGCTCGGCTGTGATTTGTTCATGAGATAAATCCCACCTCTTGTGTTTGTGCGTTTTTCGCATTCGAGAGTCAGTCTAAATCAACAATATACAGTTGCATATGAATCAGTAATGTCAAAAGTTTACATACACCTTGCATAATCTGCAAAATGGCGTTTAAAAAGTTGTTTACATATAGTCCACAAAAGAAAATAATAGTTGAATTTATAAAAATGACCCTGTTCAAAAGTTTACATACACTTGGTTCTTAATACTGTGTTTTTACCTAAACACAACTGTATTTTTTTGTTTAGTGATGATAGTTGTTCATGACTTCCTTGTTTGTCCTGAACAGTTAAACTGCCTGCTGTTCTTCAGAAAAATTCTTTAGATCCCACAAAATATTTGTTTTTCTAGCAGTTTTGTGTATTTAAACCCTTGAGGTTCATCTTTTCACACTGAGGACAACTGAGGGACTCATATACAACTACTACAGAAGGTTCAAATGCTCACTGACGCTCCAAAAGGAAACACAATTAAGAGCCAGGGGGTGTAAACTTTTGAACAGAATGAAAATGTGTACATTTTTCTTTTTTTGCCTAAATATCATATATTTTTTAATTTAGTACTGCCCTTTAGAAGCTACAGAAGATATTTCTGATGTTTCCCAGAAGACAAAATAAGTTACATATTCCCTGATATTTAAATTCAAAAAGTTTTCACCCCCAGTTTAAGTGTTCAGGACAAACAAGGGACTCATAAACAACTATCACTACACCAAGTGTAAATCAAGTGTATGTAAACTTTTGAACGGGGTCATTTTTATAAATTCAACAATTAATTTTCTCTTGTGGACTTTATTTAAACGTATTTTATGTGAAATATCTTATTCAGGTCAGTACTAAATAAAAAATAACATGCATTTTGTATGATCCCTGTTAATTTGTTAAAATAATTAATATTTTGCAGATTATGCAAGGTGCATGTAAACTTTTGACCTCAATTGTAATGGCGTCAATGGGAAGACTAATTTTAACTTAATTAAAAAGTAAGCAAACAACTCATACGCTTAAATATAACCACTTTGTTACATCAAAATAAAACTTAAAATGACATGAAAACATGATCTGTGGGAGTTTTTAGTGAGTAATCAGCTTGGTGAAATTTAAAGTAAAATCTTCATGTCTGTAACAAATACTAATGATCCAAAAAATTCAAAAATACCAAAAAATAGCTGAACAGAAGTTCACAAATAAAACATATAGTTTTAATTGTTACTGATTTATTTGAAATAAATGTAAAATGCTTAACACTAACTTCATGAGATACATACTTCTCAGTCTTAAAAAAAATGTAAGAACGTACTTGTTTGTATTACCCCTTTGTGTTCTTTCTATAATCTGCTGAGACACACATTTTCAAACCGGTTTATGAGCTTCCCTTGCTAAAAGCAATTCATGCTAAAAGTAGCCTATATTTTATGGGGCACATTTATTTTTAACAGATCTGTACTGCACAAACAATAAATCTTTAAAAGGAGAGCGCAGTCAGGATTTTACTGGGTCTTCCCTCAGTAAATTGTTCCCAAGTGAGCAAAGAGTGCAGGCTTTGCTTGGGAAAAGGCATTCCTGTGAAATCTCAGCATAACATAAAACCTGTTTGGGGGTAAAAAAAAAAAGGGCTTCTCACATCAGTTTGCATTGCTTAAGAGCAGTTGAGCTGAGGCTGACATTTAGACAGTTCTATTATAGAATATTGACCAAAGTGGGTTGAATGACAGCACTGTGACGGCAAAGTGATAGCCGAAAGGAAATGAAGTTGTCATTGTCAGCTCCGGTGCCATCCTCAAGACTTTGGCTTAGAATTGATTATACTTTAAGTTTTCTAACATGTCTGTGATCTGATGTATTTACCACAGTAAACTTTTAATTTAGCTCAGAACTTCTGAGAGAATTTGGTGAAGGGAGTTTTATTGCCAAATATATGTCAGGAAAGAAATTAAGACTGTTTTCAATGTATGAACAAGTCAGGCTTTTAGCCTGAAAAATTGAATTTTCTTATATCAGCAGAGCCGTTAGTAGCAATAAAAATGCATTTCAGGGCTTTCCATTTTAGCTCGCCTTGCTTACAACTAAATGGGTCTGTGCGTGAAGCTGATTCATTCGGCAGACCTCGGGCCTTCGCTGTGTCTTGAATCTAAATGCGCACACCCATATTGATCATAGACTTCTGGGAAACATATTTCAACCTGCGCTGTGTTCATTCCCACGCTGAGCAAACAATACCATCATTAAGTCTTTCACGAGTTGCTATTTGTCTGCATAATCATATTAATAGTGTTCACAAATGTGTGGACAGTAATGCTAAATATCAGAATGCCTGCCAAAGCCATTAGCCATTGCTGCTGCTAATACCTTCACTCCAAAAACAACAGTTGTAATCTGTTTTTTGGTCTTTTCCATTAAAAACATTTAAATGTTCTTAAAACGTGTTACATTTGCTTCAGAATCAATGTTGTGTATGAAAATAAGACGTATCTCAAATTATATTACTCCATTAGCAAATGTTAGCGCATTAGCAATACATCATAACAGACATAAGAGGTATAAAAGTGTTTACAATGTGCAAGTTTTGGTTGCTAGTGAACAAGAGCGTCTAAAAATGGTGCATCATGTTGATGAAAAAAGAAAGTGCGTATCTTGTTTCCATGGTACATTTGCATGCAGTACCTTTTTTTTTTTGTTAATAGGTTTTTATAGATTTGTGCTGTAGAAGGTTTTGAGGGTTTTTTTTGTTTTTTGTTTTCTCTTCAAGGGTCCTGCTGGCCCAGCTGGAACAGAAGGCAGACAAGGAGAGAAGGGCGCAAAGGTAAGACAGTTTTCATTATTTAAACTAGCACTCGAACAACCAAACAACATGATTGTCATTTGTATTGCAGCGTAAATCGTTTGTCCTCCTCTAAGCTTGATTTGCTATCTGTCCATGCTTTTGTCTGTTGAATCCAATCTCTCACGACACTAAGTGGTCCTGACTTTTAAAATCCTCATTGAAAGATCTGAGCACGAGAAAACCTAATTGGGTGCCACAAGAAGTTAAGCTTATACTGCAGGTTCAATCACAGGAAGTGACAAGAAATCTATATTTTCCTTCTAAAAGCTTGATCTGTTGATCCAATGTTATTGTTAATCTTATCACATTAGCTTCACATGCATATCATAGTTGTTTTTTATGATGCTAGCATTGAAAAGGTCAGTTACATTACTAAAAACATTATATATATATATATATATATATATATATATATATATATATATATACTAGGGCTGTCAGTCGATTCAAAATATTAATCCAATTAATTACATGATGTTTCGATTAATTAATCGAATTATTCACAAACTAAATTTGGCTGTGAAAATACACACAAAAAATGATTTAAAGCTATTATTGTGTTAAAAAAGAAAGTAACAAGTAGACATTGCAAATAGTAGATTTAGATTTAAATATTTTATCTAATTCAGCATCAAAGTTATTACACATAAACATTTAGGTTTCAACGGCATAACGTAAACTATATAACATAAAAAAGAAGATAATGTGAGAAACATCTCAGTATTTTTGGTTCATACAATGAAAGCCATTGGTAACCAAAAACAGCTTTGTTACCAATAGTCTTCAAAATACCTTAATTTATGTTTTTTGGGTGAACTATCCCTTTATTATTATTATTTTTATTACTTTTTTTTTAATGAAATCAAACTATAAATAAGAAACTAAATCTGTCAGTAGGTGGCGGTAGATGTCTTTATGAGTCATTCATTTGATACGTTAAAACGGCGGATTAATTCTCTGAATGGGCTTTTGAAGCCTCAGATTAATTTAAAAACTGAGCACTGCTTTGTTGCTCAGAGATGCGAAAGCAAAAGTTCTGCTCGGCTATGGTTTCAAAGGTAATATGTTCTCTGCAAAATCTAGCAAAAGGACATATAAAAACAATATAATATAAAAACACTCTCAATTTCTTATTTACTGAACTGTTGAAAAAAATCACATTTAAGCTTGTAATAGATTGGGACAGAATCAGCACTTGTGTAATATTTCTCTTGCTGCCAGTGTGATATTGTGTGATATTTTTAAATATGAGACAAAACACAGACAGGGGCATTTTTTTGCACCAATATCTTGAATTTTAGTACTAAATACTAATACTAAATCTAGATATAGATTTTAGGATTTTTTTATATGATTTTTTTATTTCCCCACTATATTATCCCTTATTTCTACTTTCGTCTTACAGGGTGAGGCTGGCTCTGAAGGACCAGCGGGAAAAACTGGGCCTGTGGGCCCTCAGGGGCCTCCTGGAAAGTCTGGAGCTGAGGGCTTACGTGGCATCCCGGGGCCTGTGGTATGCATTTGGAAACTTTGATATAGTTCAAATTGTTGTGTAATTATATTAACTGAGCAAAATGGTACACAAGAATCTCTTAATTTGAATTATTAAGCTATTCAAGTTGAATCACTCTCCTTGTCTAGTCGGTAGATTTGCGTATATGTGCCATGCATTCATTTTGGCATATTATAGTTTGTATTAATGTGCTGCTGGTTTCTGTCTGCTCTCTCAGGGTGAGCAGGGACTTCCTGGAGCTGCTGGCCAAGACGGTCCACCTGGACCATTGGTAAGAAGATACAGTCAGGCACCATTATATTGGTTATTTAGACTAATGAATGCCAAGTATTTAATTATTTTGCCTAAAGACTTAACTGTAACATTTATGTGTCTTGACTAATTCTAGGGTCCTCCTGGTCTTCCT
>NW_027394278.1:8968142-9061618 GCF_049309525.1 Garra rufa | reverse complement strand
CAGGAGGCCAGTTTAATGCCTCATCCTTTTTACAGGGGGTGGTTTAAGGCTTCATCAAAAAGTGGCTAGTTTTCACAGTCAGAGGTCGTTTTATTATATTTGACTTTTGGATCCATAAACTACGTCAGGGAATGAGCACCCCCTACTGGCCAGACTAAAAGTACCTCAAGCATCAAACTTGTTTTCCACAAGGGGTCTCTTATCCATGTACTGACCAGGCTCAGGCCTGCTTAATTTTAGTGAGGAACCAGAATGTGGCTAATGCATGCAACAGTTGAACTTGTTTTCTTCCCCTTTAATAAAGCTGCTCTAATAGAGGAGTAGCGCATCCTGACAGGCTCAATAAGGCCAGCAGAATGTACTTTCACCTAGTAGGACTTTTGAACCCATAAGTATATGTCAGGGAATGAGCACCCCCTGCTGGCCGGTCTAAAACTACCTCCAGCAGCAAACTAGTTTTTCACAAAGGTGGCGCATCCTGCCAGGCTCAATAGGGCCGGCAGGGTGTGCTACCACCACAATAAATGAGGTCAAATTTATTAATAATGTAGGGGATTAATGACCACAGAAAGTCAGGAGGTCAGTTTAATGCCTCATCCAAAGAACGTTCCTTTTTACAGGGGGCGGTTTAAGGCTTCATCAAAAAGTGGCTATTTTTCACAGTCAGAGGTCGTTTTATTATATTGGACTTTTGGATCCATAAAGTACATGTCAGGAAAACAGCACCCCCTGCTGGCCGGGCTAGTTTTTCACAAAGGTAGGCATTAAACTGGCCTCCTGACTTTCTGTGGTCATTAATTCCCAACCTCAGTAATGAATATGACCTGATTTACGGAGGTGGTAGCGGATTCTGCCGGCAGGGGGTACTCTTTTCCTGAAATGTACTTATGGGTTAAAAAGTCCTAATACAACAAGTTATAGTCCGGACCGTGAAAAGGAGCAAAGGTTTGATGAAATCTTCATGTGGCCTCTGTCAAAAGGAGTATCTTACGGATGAGGCAATACACTAGCCTCCTGAACTTTCTGTGGTCATTAATTCCCAACCTTAATAATGAATTTGAGCCCATTTATGGAGGTGGTAGCACATTCCGCCGGCCTTATTGAGCCTGTCAGGATGCGCTACCTTTGTGAAAAACTAGTCCGGCCAGCAGGGGGTGCTGTTTTCCTGACATGTACTTATGGGTTCAAAAGTCCCAAAACAATGAGGAAGACTCCGGACCGTTAATAATTGCAAATGTTTGATGAAACCTTAATCCAACCCCTGTCCTACGGATGAGGCAATAAAATGGCTTCCTGAACTTTTGTGGTCATGAATTCACCTAATTTATTATGAATTTGACTGCATTTATGGAGGTGGTAGCGCATTTTGCCATCTTATTGAGCCGTTCAGATTGCGCTACCCCTCTATTAGAGCAGCTTTAGGGAGTGCAAAAGAGTGTCCTTCGGATGAGGCGTTAAACTGGCCTCCTGACTTTCTGTGGTCATTAATTCCCAACCTCACTAATGAATATGACCTGATTTACGGAGGTGGTAGCGGATTCTGCCGGCAGGGGGTACTCTTTTCCTGAAATGTACTTATGGGTTAAAAAGTCCTAATACAACAAGTTATAGTCCGGACCGTGAAAAGGAGCAAAGGTTTGATGAAATCTTCATGTGGCCTCTGTCAAAAGGAGTATCTTACGGATGAGGCAATACACTGGCCTCCTGAACTTTCTGTGGTCATTAATTCCCAACCTTAATAATGAATTTGAGTCCATTTATGGAGGTGGTAGCGCATTCCGCCGGCCTTATTGAGCCTGTCAGGATGCGCTACCTTTGTGAAAAACTAGTCCGGCCAGCAGGGGGTGCTGTTTTCCTGACATGTACTTATGGGTTCAAAAGTCCTAATACAACAAGTTATTGTCCGGACCGTGAAAAGGAGCAAAGGTTTAATGAAATCTTCATGTGGCCTCTGTCAAAAGGAGTATCTTACTGATGAGGCAATACACTGGCCTCCTGAACTTTCTGTGGTCATTAATTCCCAACCTTAATAATGAATTCGAGCCCATTTATGGAGGTGGTAGCGCATTCCGCCGGCCTTATTGAGCCTGTCAGGATGCGCTACCTTTGTAAAAACAAGTCCGGCCAGCAGGGGGTGCTGTTTTCCTGACATGTACTTATGGGTTCAAAAGTCCTAATACAACAAGTTATAGTCCGGACCGTGAAAAGGAGCAAAGGTTTGATGAAATCTTCATGTGGCCTCTGTCAAAAGGAGTATCTTACGGATGAGGCAATACACTGGCCTCCTGAACTTTCTGTGGTCATTAATTCCCAACCTTAATAATGAATTTGAGCCCATTTATGGAGGTGTTAGCGCATTCCGCCGGCCTTATTGAGCCTGTCAGGATGCTTTGTGAGAAACTAGTCCGGCCAGCAGGAGGTGCTGTTTTCCTGACATGTACTTTTGGGTTCAAAAGTCCCAAAACAATGAGGCAGACTCTGGACCGTGAATAATTGCAAATGTTTGATGAAACCTTAACCCCCTGGGAACGAAAAACGCCCTGCGGCGTTCTGAGGCAGTTTCCCAAAAGGAACTTCAATTACTCGGTCATTTCTGATTGTACAGATAAAAGCAGTACATCAATCGAATCTGTAAAGGGTCTACTTTTATTTGTATATACTCACAAAATCAAAAAACATTGTGATTTTGCAAAATAAAGGGTGTGCTGTCTGCCGCGTTGATCTCCGTGATCTTCATTCAGAAACGCGTCAGTAAAATATACTATAACTCAGCCAATATACAACACAGAGACATGAGCAATATGTCTAGACAAAGCTTGATATGTATACTTTTAAACTAAGTAAGTTTTACCGAAAACAAATATTCTGTGATAAAATAATCAATATGAAACCAACACGATGTCCAGTCTCTCCGGTCTGCTTCATTATTTTATAATTAGATCACGCCCACGAGCTGTTCGCTATTCATATTCAAATCGTCCACGTGAGGGCGCCGCGCCAAAAGTAGACGCCCACATCACGGTAAACAAAGGAGAAACTTCGTTCAAGTTAGTCATTTCTGGAAGAAGACTCTGTCAGGAATAAAACGTACTTCAGAAGACATGAGTAAGTTTTTTTTTTCTCTTATTAGCCTACTTGTTAGTTATTACTGTGACAGAATGTGCAAACATTTTACCAGTTAAGACTTTTTGCCAACTATAATTCCTGACTACAGCAAGTGAAACATTATAAAGTACGTTTCATTTCACTGCATCTAAATGACTCACGATGCCAGTATGTTTTTAATAGTCTGCTCAATAAAGAATGATGCAATATAAAGGTTATAGTGTTCACATTTAAGCTTAACAGTTATAATATACCCTAGTTTCTTTGTATTCTATAATACACACAAAGCATGCTTATGTTTGACTATAAGATCATAATTATTTATTTAGTTATTAATGTATCTTACAACAGTAGGATGTAATATGAGGGTTTACACTTAGTGTATGTTTTGACAATATGTATTAATACTGTGTTCTCGAATGGATGTTTAACACAATAAACAATTTTTATTAGTTTCTCAGATATAAAATGTCCTTTTTACGTTTGTACAAAATGCGTGGGTCTATGACTACAAAATCATAATATATATATATAAATAAATAGTATGATGCTGCTGATATTAACATGCTCACAGATGTTTTGTTTTGTTGTTTTTAGTGATTGGAAACCTGCTCAACACATGAATCCTGCTGACATTTACTTGAGTCTCCTCAAACTGTTTTCCTGAGAGCACTGTACCATCTTCAGATGTTAAAGAAGTTCACAAGTGAATCTCAAGTTATTTTTCTTGATAAATAAATCTATTCAAAATAAGCTACAAACATATTTTGTCCTTATATTCCTCCTTCATTCATTCCTTTTGTTCCTCTCAGTCATCTGACTGAATAACTAATTATGCGGCTCATTATGCAGGTCTTTGTCTTCTCAGGTGTTAATCACAGCATTATTCATGATCATTCACGCCTTCTTCGCATACAGCCATTCTAAACAAAAAGTGTCTTCAAAAATTTAAATCAATATACTGTTTTGTGTAAACAAGTGAACAAGATGATTTTCACATCATTTGATAGAAAAAACTCTAGCCTAACACATCCAGTTCTCAAAGTCTTGTGAACAAATATTCTGTATGTGTTTCATGACTTTAATTCAGTGACTTCAAAAATTTTGTTTTTCACTAAACACGCATAAACGTTGTTTTCTCAAAAACACAAACATGTACATTCATGTTGCTTACATATTATTGTAGCCCAAATTGTGCTGATTACAATATAATCAGATTTGGGCCATTCATATGTTTTTAAGATACTGAAAAAAGCACAAATGTCAGGGCATGTCAAAACTTCTTCAGGGCCCAAAAACACCCTCAGTCCCCAGAGGGTTAATCCAACCCCTGTCCTACGGATGAGGCAATAAAATGGCTTCCTGAACTTTTGTGGTCATGAAATCACCTAATTTATTATGAATTTGACTGCATTTATGGAGGTGGTAGCGCATTTTGCCATCTTATTGAGCCGTTCAGATTGCGCTACCCCTCTATTAGAGCAGCTTTATTAAATTGAAGACACCAACTTCATTGTTTGCACAGAGTAGCCAGAGACTGGTTCCTTTTTAAATCTAAGCAGGCTCAAGCCTGGTCACTACATGGATGGGAGACTCTTTGTGGAAGACTGAATTTCTGCTGGTGTTAGTTTTAGTCCATCCAGCAGGGAGTGCAAAAGAGTGTCCTTCGGATGAGGCAATACACTGGCCTCCTGAACTTTCTGTGGTCATTAATTCCCTACCTTAATGATGAATTTGACCTCATTTATGGAGGTGGTAGCGCAATCTGCCGGCCTTATAGAGCCTGGCAGGTTGCGCTACCTTTGTGAAAAACTAGTCCCACCAGCAGGGGGTGCTCTTTCCCTGACATGTACCTATGGGATCAAACGTCCTAATACAACGAGGCAGATTCCAGGCTGTGGAAAGGAGCAAATGTTTTTCTGAAACCTTACTCCGGCCCCAGTAAAAAGGAGTGTCCTTCGCAAGAAGCATTAAACTAGCCTCCTGACTTTCTGTGGTCATTAATTCCCTACCTTAATGATGAATTTGACCTCATTTATGGAGGTGGTAGCACATTCCGCTGGCCTGATTGAACCTGTCAGGATGCGCTACCCCTCTATCAGAGCAGCTTCATTCAACCGAAACAGAACAAGTTCAACTGTTGCTTGCAGTAGTCAGATTCTGGTTACTCTCTAAAGCTAAGCAGGCCCGAGCCTGGTCTGTACATGGATGGGGGGCACTTTGTCGAAAACTAGCTTCATGCGGGAGATATTTTTAGTCCAGCCAGCAGGGGTTGCTCATTCCCTGATATGTACTTTAGGTTCCAAAAGTCCAAACATACAAAAATGACTTCTGCAGTGTAAGGCTTTTGATGAAGCATTAAATCGCCCCATGTAAAAATGAGTGTCCTTCGGATGAGGCATTAAACAGGCCTCCTGACTTTCTGTGGTCATTAATTCCCTACCTTAATGATGAATTTGACCTAATTTATGGAGGTGGTAGCACATTCCGCTGGCCTGATTGAACCTGTCAGGATGCGCTACCCCTCTATCAGAGCAGCTTCATTCAACTGAAACAGAACAGGTTCAACTGTTGCTTGCAGTAGTCATATTCTGGTTACTCTCTAAAGCTAAGCAGGCCCGAGCCTGCTCTGTGCATGGATGGGGGACACTTTGTCGAAAACTAGCTTCATTCCCTGATATGTACTTTAGGTTCCAAGAGTCCAAATATACAAAAATGACTTCTACAGTGTAAGGCTTTTGATGAAGCATTAAATCGCCCCATGTAAAAATGAGTGTCCTTCGGATGAGGCATTAAACAGGCCTCCTGACTTTCTGTGGTCATTAATTCCCTACCTTAATGATGAATTTGACCTCATTCATGGAGGTGGTAGTGCATTCCGCCGGCCTTATAGAGCTTGGCAGGTTGCGCTTCCTTTGTGAAAAACTAGTCTGGCCAGCAGGGGGGGCTCTTTCCCTGACATGTACCTATGGGATCAAACGTCATAATTTAACGAGGCAGATTCCAGGCCGTGAAAAGGAGCAAATGTTTTTATGAAACCTTAACCGGCCCCAGTAAAAAGGAGTGTCCTTCGGATGAGGCATTAAACAGGCCTCCTGACTTTCTGTGGTCATTAATTCCCTACCTTAATGATGAATTTGACCTCATTTATGGAGGTGGTAGCGCAATCTGCCGGCCTTATAGAGCCTGGCAGGTTGCGCTACCTTTGTGAAAAACTAGTCCCACCAGCAGGGGGTGCTCTTTCCCTGACATGTACCTATGGGATCAAACATCCTAATACAACGAGGCAGATTCCAGGCTGTGTAAAGGAGCAAATGTTTTTCTGAAACCTTAGTCCGGCACCTGTAAAACGGAGCGTCCATCGCATGAGGCATTAAACTGGCCTCCTGACTTTCTGTGGTCATTAATTCCCTACCTTAATGATGAATTTGACCTCATTTATGGAGGTGGTAGCACATTCCGCTGGCCTGATTGAACCTGTCAGGATGCGCTACCCCTCTATCAGAGCAGCTTCATTCAACCGAAACAGAACAAGTTCAACTGTTGCTTGCAGTAGTCAGATTCTGGTTACTCTCTAAAGCTAAGCAGGCCTGAGCCTGGTCTGTACATGGGTGGGGGATACTTTGTGGAAAACTAGCTTCTTGCAGGAGATACTTTTAGTCCAGCCAGCAGGGGTTGCTCATTCCCTGATATGTACTTTAGGTTCCAAAAGTCCAAACATACAAAAATGACTTCTGCAGTGTAAGGCTTTTGATGAAGCATTAAATCGCCCCATGTAAAAATGAGTGTCCTTCGGATGAGGCATTAAACAGGCCTCCTGACTTTCTGTGGTCATTAATTCCCTACCTTAATGATGAATTTGACCTTATTTATGGAGGTGGTAGCGCAATCTGCCGGACTTATAGAGACTGGCAGGTTGCGCTACCTTTGTGAAAAACTAGTCCCACCAGCAGGGGGTGCTCTTTCCCTGACATGTACCTATGGGATCAAACGTCCTAATACAACTGGGCAGATTCCAGGCTGTGGAAAGGAGCAAATGTTTTTATGAAACCTTAATCCGGCCCCAGTAAAAAGGAGTGTCCTTCGCAAGAGGCATTAAAATGGCCTCCTGACTTTCTGTGGTCATTAATTCCCTACCTTAATGATGAATTTGACCTCATTTATGGAGGTGGTAGCACATTCCGCTGGCCTGATTGAACCTGTCAGGATGCGCTACCCCTCTATCAGAGCAGCTTCATTCAACCGAAACAGAACAGGTTCAACTGTTGATTGCAGTAGTCAGATTCTGGTTACTGTCTAAAGCTAAGCAGGCCCGAGCCTGCTCTGTGCATGGATGGGGGACACTTTGTGCAAAACTAGCTTCCTGCGGGAGATAGTTTTAGTCCAGTCAGCAGGGGTTGCTCATTCCCTGATATGTACTTTAGGTTCCAAGAGTCCAAATATACCAAAATGACTTCTGCAGTGTAAGGCTTTTGATGAAGCATTAAATCGCCCCATGTAAAAATAAGTGTCCTTCGGATGAGGCATTAAACAGGCCTCCTGACTTTCTGTGGTCATTAATTCCCTACCTTAATGATGAATTTGACCTTATTTATGGAGGTGGTAGCGCAATCTGCCGGACTTATAGAGACTGGCAGGTTGCGCTACCTTTGTGAAAAACTAGTCCCACCAGCAGGGGGTGCTCTTTCCCTGACATGTACCTATGGGATCAAACGTCCTAATACAACTGGGCAGATTCCAGGCTGTGGAAAGGAGCAAATGTTTTTATGAAACCTTAATCCGGCCCCAGTAAAAAGGAGTGTCCTTCGCAAGAGGCATTAAAATGGCCTCCTGACTTTCTGTGGTCATTAATTCCCTACCTTAATGATGAATTTGACCTCATTTATGGAGGTGGTAGCACATTCCGCTGGCCTGATTGAACCTGTCAGGATGCGCTACCCCTCTATCAGAGCAGCTTCATTCAACCGAAACAGAACAGGTTCAACTGTTGATTGCAGTAGTCAGATTCTGGTTACTGTCTAAAGCTAAGCAGGCCCGAGCCTGCTCTGTGCATGGATGGGGGACACTTTGTGCAAAACTAGCTTCCTGCAGGAGATAGTTTTAGTCCAGTCAGCAGGGGTTGCTCATTCCCTGATATGTACTTTAGGTTCCAAGAGTCCAACTATACCAAAATGACTTCTGCAGTGTAAGGCTTTTGATGAAGCATTAAATCGCCCCATGTAAAAATGAGTGTCCTTCGGATGAGGCATTAAACAGGCCTCCTGACTTTCTGTGGTCATTAATTCCCTACCTTAATGATGAATTTGACCTCATTCATGGAGGTGGTAGTGCATTCCGCCGGCCTTATAGAGCTTGGCAGGTTGCGCTTCCTTTGTGAAAAACTAGTCTGGCCAGCAGGGGGGGCTCTTTCCCTGACATGTACCTATGGGATCAAACGTCCTAATACAATGAGGCAGATTCCAGGCTGTGTAAAGGAGCAAATGTTTTTCTGAAACCTTAGTCCGGCACCTGTAAAACGGAGCATCCTTCGGATGAGGCATTAAACAGGCCTCCTGACTTTCTGTGGTCATTAATTCCCTACCTTAATGATGAATTTGACCTCATTTATGGAGGTGGTAGCGCAATCTGCCGGCCTTATAGAGCCTGGCAGGTTGCGCTACCTTTGTGAAAAAGTAGTCCCACCAGCAGGGGGTGCTCTTTCCCTGACATGTACCTATGGGATCAAACGTCCTAATACAACGAGGCAGATTCCAGGCTGTGTAAAGGAGCAAATGTTTTTCTGAAACCTTAGTCCGGCACCTGTAAAACGGAGCATCCTTCGCATGAGGCATTAAACTGGCCTCCTGACTTTCTGTGGTCATTAATTCCCTACATTAATGATGAATTTGACCTCATTTATGGAGGTGGTAGAACATTCCGCTGGCCTGATTGAACCTGTCAGGATGCGCTACCCCTCTATCAGAGCAGCTTCATTCAACCGAAACAGAACAAGTTCAACTGTTGCTTGCAGTGGTCAGATTCTGGTTACTCTCTAAAGCTAAGCAGACCTGAGCCTGGTCTGTACATGGATGGGGGATACTTTGTGGAAAACTAGCTTCTTGCAGGAGATAGTTTTAGTCCAGCCAGCAGGGGTTGCTCATTCCCTGATATGTACTTTAGGTTCCAAAAGTCCAAACATACAAAAATGACTTCTGCAGTGTAAGGCTTTTGATGAAGCATTAAATCGCCCCATGTAAAAATGAGTGTCCTTCGGATGAGGCATTAAACAGGCCTCCTGACTTTCTGTGGTCATTAATTCCCTACCTTAATGATGAATTTGACCTCATTTATGGAGGTGGTAGTGCATTCCGCCGGCCTTATAGAGCTTGGCAGGTTGCGCTTCCTTTGTGAAAAACTAGACTGGCCAGCAGGGGAGGCTCTTTCCCTGACATGTACCTATGGGATCAAACGTCCTAATACAACGAGGCAGATTCCAGGCTGTGTAAAGGAGCAAATGTTTTTCTGAAACCTTAATCCGGCCCCAGTAAAAAGGAGTGTCCTTCGCAAGAGGCATTAAACTAGCCTCCTGACTTTCTGTGGTCATTAATTCCCTACCTTAATGATAAATTTGACCTCATTTATGGAGGTGGTAGCACATTCCGCTTGCCTGATTGAACCTGTCAGGATACGCTACCCCTCTATCAGAGCAGCTTCATTCAACCACAAACTTAAAAGTTCAACTGTTATTTGCAGTAGTCAGATGATAGTTAATCTCCAAAGCTAAACAGGGCCAAGCCTGTTCTGTACATGGATGGGAGACCCTTTGTGGAAAACTAGCTTCCTGTGGGAGATAGTTTTAGTCCAGCCAGCAGGGGTTGCTCATTTCCTGATATGTACTTTAGGTTCCAAAAGTCCAAATATACAAAAATGACTTCTGCAGTGTAAGGCTTTTGATGAAGCATTAAATCGCCCCATATAAAAATGAGTGTTCTTCGGATGAGGCATTAAACAGGCCTCCTGACTTTCTGTGGTCATTAATTCCCTACCTTAATGATGAATCTGACCTCATTTATGGAGGTGGTAGTGCATTCCGCCGGCCTTATAGAGCTTGGCAGGTTGCGCTTCCTTTGTGAAAAACTAGACTGGCCAGCAGGGGGGGGCTCTTTCCCTGACATGTACCTATGGGATCAAACGTCCTAATACAACGAGGCAGATTCCAGGCTGTGGAAAGGAGCAAATGTTTTTCTGAAACCTTAATCCGGCCCCAGTAAAAAGGAGTGTCCTTCGCAAGAGGCATTAAACTAGCCTCCTGACTTTCTGTGGTCATTAATTCCCTACCTTAATGATAAATTTGACTTCATTTATGGAGGTGGTAGCACATTCCGCTTGCCTGATTGAACCTGTCAGGATACGCTACCCCTCTATCAGAGCAGCTTCATTCAACCACAAACTTAAAAATTCAACTGTTATTTGTAGTAGTCAGATTCTGGTTACTCTCTAAAGCTAAGCAGACCTGAGCCTGGTCTGTACATGGATGGGGGATACTTTGTGGAAAACTAGCTTCTTGCAGGAGATAGTTTTAGTCCAGCCAGCAGGGGTTGCTCATTCCCTGATATGTACTTTAGGTTCCAAAAGTCCAAACATACAAAAATGACTTCTGCAGTGTAAGGCTTTTGATGAAGCATTAAATCGCCCCATGTAAAAATGAGTGTCCTTCGGATGAGGCATTAAACAGGCCTCCTGACTTTCTGTGGTCAATAATTCCCTACCTTAATGATGAATTTGACCTCATTTATGGAGGTGGTAGTGCATTCCGCCGGCCTTATAGAGCTTGGCAGGTTGCGCTTCCTTTGTGAAAAACTAGACTGGCCAGCAGGGGAGGCTCTTTCCCTGACATGTACCTATGGGATCAAACGTCCTAATACAACGAGGCAGATTCCAGGCTGTGTAAAGGAGCAAATGTTTTTCTGAAACCTTAGTCCGGCACCTGTGAAACGGAGCATCCTTCGGATGAGGCATTAAACAGGCCTCCTGACTTTCTGTGGTCATTACTTCCCTACCTTAATGATGAATTTGACCTCATTTATGGAGGTGGTAGCGCAATCTGCCGGCCTTATAGAGACTGGCAGGTTGCGCTACCTTTGTGAAAAACTAGTCCCACCAGCAGGGGGTGCTCTTTCCCTGACATGTACCTATGGGATCAAACGTCCTAATACAACGAGGCAGATTCCAGGCTTTGTAAAGGAGCAAATGTTTTTCTGAAACCTTAGTCCAGCACCTGTAAAACGGAGCATCCTTCGCATGAGGCATTAAACTGGCCTCCTGACTTTCTGTGGTCATTAATTCCCTACCTTAATGATGAATTTGACCTCATTTATGGAGGTGGTAGCACATTCCGCTGGCCTGATTGAACCTGTCAGGATGCGCTACCCCTCTATCAGAGCAGCTTCATTCAACCGAAACAGAACAAGTTCAACTGTTGATTTCAGTAGTCAGATTCTGGTTACTGTCTAAAGCTAAGCAGGCCCGAGCCTGCTCTGTGCATGGATGGGGGACACTTTGTGCAAAACTAGCTTCCTGCGGGAGATAGTTTTAGTCCAGTCAGCAGGGGTTGCTCATTCCCTGATATGTACTTTAGGTTCCAAGAGTCCAAATATACCAAAATGACTTCTGCAGTGTAAGGCTTTTGATGAAGCATTAAATCGCCCCATGTAAAAATGAGTGTCCTTCGGATGAGGCATTAAACAGGCCTCCTGACTTTCTGTGGTCATTAATTCCCTACCTTAATGATGAATTTGACCTCATTCATGGAGGTGGTAGTGCATTCCGCCGGCCTTATAGAGCTTGGCAGGTTGCGCTTCCTTTGTGAAAAACTAGTCTGGCCAGCAGGGGGGGGGGCTCTTTCCCTGACATGTACCTATGGGATCAAACGTCATAATTTAACGAGGCAGATTCCAGGCCGTGAAAAGGAGCAAATGTTTTTATGAAACCTTAACTGGCCCCAGTAAAAAGGAGTGTCCTTCGGATGAGGCATTAAACAGGCCTCCTGACTTTCTGTGGTCATTAATTCCCTACCTTAATGATGAATTTGACCTCATTTATGGAGGTGGTTGCGCAATCTGCCGGCCTTATAGAGCCTGGCAGGTTGCGCTACCATTGTGAAAAACTAGTCCCACCAGCAGGGGGTGCTCTTTCCCTGACATGTACCTATGGGATCAAACGTCCTAATACAACGAGGCAGATTCCAGGCTGTGTAAAGGAGCAAATGTTTTTCTGAAACCTTAGTCCGGCACCTGTAAAACGGAGCATACTTCGCATTAGGCATTAAACTGGCCTCCAGACTTTCTTTGGTCATTAATTCCCTACCTTAATTATGAATTTGACCTCATTTATGGAGGTGGTAGCACATTCCTGCTGGCCTGATTGAACCTGTCAGGATGCGCTACCCCTCTATAAGAGCAGCTTCATTCAACTGAAACAGAACAAGTTCAACTGTTGCTTGCAGTGGTCAGATTCTGGTTACTCTCTAAAGCTAAGCAGGCCTGAGCCTGGTTTGTACATGGATGGGGGATACTTTGTGGAAAACTAGCTTCTTGCAGGAGATAGTTTTAGTCCAGCCAGCAGGGGTTGCTCATTCCCTGATATGTACTTTAGGTTCCAAAAGTCCAAACATACAAAAATAACTTCTGCAGTGTAAGGCTTTTGATGAAGCATTAAATCGCCCCATGTAAAAATGAGTGTCCTTCGGATGAGGCATTAAACAGGCCTCCTGACTTTCTGTGGTCATTAATTCCCTACCTTAATGATGAATCTGACCTCATTTATGGAGGTGGTAGTGCATTCCGCCGGCCTTATAGAGCTTGGCAGGTTGCGCTTCCTTTGTGAAAAACTAGACTGGCCAGCAGGGGGGGCTCTTTCCCTGACATGTACCTATGGGATCAAACGTCCTAATACAACGAGGCAGATTCCAGGCTGTGGAAAGGAGCAAATGTTTTTCTGAAACCTTAATCCGGCCCCAGTAAAAAGGAGTGTCCTTCGCAAGAGGCATTAAACTAGCCTCCTGACTTTCTGTGGTCATTAATTCCCTACCTTAATGATAAATTTGACCTCATTTATGGAGGTGGTAGCACATTCCGCTTGCCTGATTGAACCTGTCAGGATACGCTACCCCTCTATCAGAGCAGCTTCATTCAACCACAAACTTAAAAGTTCAACTGTTATTTGCAGTAGTCAGATGATAGTTAATCTCCAAAGCTAAACAGGGCCAAGCCTGTTCTGTACATGGATGGGAGACCCTTTGTGGAAAACTAGCTTCCTGTGGGAGATAGTTTTAGTCCAGCCAGCAGGGGTTGCTCATTTCCTGATATGTACTTTAGGTTCCAAAAGTCCAAATATACAAAAATGACTTCTGCA
Source organism: Garra rufa (assembly GCF_049309525.1). Lineage (NCBI taxonomy): Eukaryota > Metazoa > Chordata > Actinopteri > Cypriniformes > Cyprinidae > Garra > Garra rufa. The sequence continues at coordinate 9,048,121 of NW_027394278.1, read as the reverse complement.
GTGTAAGGCTTTTGATGAAGCATTAAATCGCCCCATGTAAAAATGAGTGTCCTTCGGATGAGGCATTAAACAGGCCTCCTGACTTTCTGTGGTCATTATTCCCTACCTTAATGATGAATTTGACCTCATTTATGGAGGTGGTAGCGCAATCTGCCGGCCTTATAGAGACTGGCAGGTTGCGCTACCTTTGTGAAAAACTAGTCCCACCAGCAGGGGGTGCTCTTTCCCTGACATGTACCTATGGGATCAAACGTCCTAATACAATGAGGCAGATTCCAGGCTGTGTAAAGGAGCAAATGTTTTTCTGAAACCTTAGTCCGGCACCTGTAAAACGGAGCATCCTTCGGATGAGGCATTAAACAGGCCTCCTGACTTTCTGTGGTCATTAATTCCCTACCTTAATGATGAATTTGACCTCATTTATGGAGGTGGTAGCGCAATCTGCCGGCCTTATAGAGCCTGGCAGGTTGCGCTACCTTTGTGAAAAAGTAGTCCCACCAGCAGGGGGTGCTCTTTCCCTGACATGTACCTATGGGATCAAACGTCCTAATACAACGAGGCAGATTCCAGGCTGTGTAAAGGAGCAAATGTTTTTCTGAAACCTTAATCCGGCACCTGTAAAACGGAGCATCCTTCGCATGAGGCATTAAACTGGCCTCCTGACTTTCTGTGGTCATTAATTCCCTACCTTAATGATGAATTTGACCTCATTTATGGAGGTGGTAGCACATTCCGCTGGCCTGATTGAACCTGTCAGGATGCGCTACCCCTCTATCAGAGCAGCTTCATTCAACCGAAACAGAACAAGTTCAACTGTTGCTTGCAGTGGTCAGATTCTGGTTACTCTCTAAAGCTAAGCAGACCTGAGCCTGGTCTGTACATGGATGGGGGATACTTTGTGGAAAACTAGCTTCTTGCAGGAGATAGTTTTAGTCCAGCCAGCAGGGGTTGCTCATTCCCTGATATGTACTTTAGGTTCCAAAAGTCCAAACATACAAAAATGACTTCTGCAGTGTAAGGCTTTTGATGAAGCATTAAATCGCCCCATGTAAAAATGAGTGTCCTTCGGATGAGGCATTAAACAGGCCTCCTGACTTTCTGTGGTCATTAATTCCCTACCTTAATGATGAATTTGACCTCATTTATGGAGGTGGTAGTGCATTCCGCCGGCCTTATAGAGCTTGGCAGGTTGCGCTTCCTTTGTGAAAAACTAGACTGGCCAGCAGGGGAGGCTCTTTCCCTGACATGTACCTATGGGATCAAACGTCCTAATACAACGAGGCAGATTCCAGGCTGTGGAAAGGAGCAAATGTTTTTCTGAAACCTTAATCCGGCCCCAGTAAAAAGGAGTGTCCTTCGCAAGAGGCATTAAACTAGCCTCCTGACTTTCTGTGGTCATTAATTCCCTACCTTAATGATAAATTTGACCTCATTTATGGAGGTGGTAGCACATTCCGCTTGCCTGATTGAACCTGGCAGGACACGCTACCCCAGAGGGCGCTACTGAGCAGTTCAGGAAGTGATTTTTGTAGAAAGGGTGCTTGAGAGAAATCTCTGATTTATTTTGTTTTTGTTTACTTTGTACGTTTATTACTTTATTTTAGTGGTTAGTTTAACTTTATACGTGCTCCCCAGCAGTTTTTACTGTTTGGGGAGCCGCTGTGCTTACACAAAATGGAGAAAGACAAAGAAAATGAGCATGGCATGGACAAACAGAGAGACAAAGAAAAGGATATAGGACAAAAGACGGCCACAAACGACGCAAAAAAGACTGGAAGGAAGGAAAAGGTGTATTCAAAGGAAGCAACAATCATTGTGGATTTAAAAGATGTGATCGATGGAAAAGCAGAGGATGTGATTAAAGCTGTGACGGAAAAACTTGGAGCTGGAAAATTAATAGCGGTAAGACCACGAATGGATAAGGAATATGAACTGACACTATTAACTGAACAACTGTGTAATGAGCTATTGGATGGACTAAAAGTTAAAGATAAAGACTGTGAATTAAGAGCATTGGAGACACGAGAGTATATGGTTTCATTCATGCACTTGCCGGCCTACTTACAAGATGAACTGATATTTGAAAAACTGGCTTTATGGAAAGTGATACCGGTTTCTGATATTAAAAGGAGATTTTATCCGGGCACTGACATTGCAGATGGCACAAGATACTTGAAGGTGAGATTCCCGAAGGAGGTGGCATCACTGCCTTACAGCACAAAATTCGAGACAGCCGAAGGAACACAGTATTTTCGGATTATGCATGACCGTCAGATGAAAATATGTCGATTGTGCATGGATCCGGGGCACATTTTAAAAAACTGTCCGAATTTTAAATGTCATGAGTGTGAGGAGCAGGGACATTATGCCAGGAACTGCACTGCTGTTAAATGTCCAGATTGCAACAGAGCTTTGGTGAAGTGCGAGTGCTGGATGAATGATGACAACGAAACGGGCGATCATGAAGAGGATAATGAGGCTATGGACAATGATGGTGAGATACAGGATGAAACAGAAAAGGTGGATACAAGTAATAATAACACAACAGAAAAAATGGAGACAATAACAGAACACAAAGATACAACATGCAGTCAAGTGACGGGAGAAGTGGAAAAGTGTTGTAATATGGAGAAAGATGATCGTTTGATTGTGGAGATATCGGAAACACATAAAGAACAGCTGGAAAAAGACAATGGCAAAACAAATGAACTGAGTGATACATGGACATCTTTGGACTTATCAAACACACAAATGGACGTAAGTGAGAGAATGGATGAGCAAAATACTGAAGAACACGAGCAAGCAAATGGATTGCAAGTAAGAAGAAGGAAAATTAAGGTAACTCCAAATCTAAAATTTGTAAGGAACAGATTGAGTAAAAAGAGTGAACTGATAAAGACTATGCGTGATGCGTCTAGGGAAAAAGAAAGTGCGGATTGATGGGACTGATATGTAATGTTTTTCATTTATGTATGTCTTTAAGTATTGTTTCTATTAATGTAAGAGGTTTATTGAATCTCGGAAAATTTGACAAGGTTAAGGAGCTGTGTAAAAAACAAAATCTTATATTTTTTCAAGAGACAAACTGGAATGAAGCTATAATGGATGATCTTAAAAGGGGATGGACAGGAAATATATTTTATAATAATGGTGATGGAAGGATGGGGAGAGGGGTTGCCATTTTAGTTAAAAAAAATGTATGTAATGATGTCGAAGAAATATATAATGACAAAGAAGGGAAATCTTTAGCGATTAAGATTAAGGAAAATAATATGGTTTTATGTAACATTCATGCTCCGGTAGTAGGAAAAGAAAAGAAGGAATTCTTTAATAGACTAAAGGGTTTAATGACTTTATGGGGAGAAACAATTTTAATTGGTGATTTTAACACGGCCTTGAACAGAATTGATTTAGCAGATGGCATGATTTTTAAGAGTGACAGCGGGAGAAAAGAGTTGGAGAACTTAATGGATGAGCATGAAGTAGTTGACATATGGAGAATAAGAAATGAGGGAAGAAGAGAATATTCAAGAAGACAAATAGTAGGTAATATTTTAAAACAAAGCAGAATTGATTTTATTCTATGCAAGAGAAAACTGGGGGATTTTATACAGAGTGTTTATTACAAAGAAACAGCTTTGAGTGATCACAAGTTTTTCATTTTGAATATTGATTTTAACGAAGCTGAAAGAGGTAATGGCGTATGGATCTTAAACACAGAAATTTTAAAAATAGAATCTTATAGAAAGACAATAGTGGATATAATAAATACAGAAAAACAGAATAGGATGTATCAAGAAGATAAACGAATATGGTGGGATAATACAAAATATGAAATTAAAAAGTATACTATAGAAATGAGTAAATTAATACAAAAAGCTAAAAGAAATAAAGAAGTGGAGGTTAGAAAAGAACTAAATGATCAATTGAACCAAGAAAATGTAGATATAGAAAAAATAATAAACTTGGAAGAAGAATTACGAAACATAGAAGAAAAGAAATGTAGAGGTGCTATGGTTAGAAGTAAAGCAAAATATCTTGTAGAAGGCGAGAAATGTACAAAATTCTTTTTTAGTTTAGAAGAAAGTAAGGGAAATGTAGAAATCATAAGAGAATTAAAGAAGAAAAATGGTGAAAAAATAAAAGAAGTACAGGATATTTTGAAAGAAGTTAGAAATTTTTATGAAGGCCTTTTTAAAAAAGGTCAAATAAATGAAAAAGACGAACAATTTTTATTGGAACAAATTGAGGAAAGTATAACAGAAGATGATATAAATATGTGTGATGAAGAAATACAAATAGAAGAAATTAAGGAAGCTATAATGCAATTAAATAATGGGAAAAGCCCAGGTTTAGATGGATTAGTATCTGAATTTTATAAAGTTTTTAAAGATGTTTTAGCACCAATTTTAAAGGAAATCTTTGAAGTAATTTTTGAAAAGAAAGAAGCTACACATTTAATGAGAATAGGTTTAGTGAAATTAATATATAAGAAAAAAGGTGGAAAAAATGATTTGATTAACTACAGACCCCTTACGATGTTAAATACAGATTTTAAAGTATTAGCCAAGGTTTTAGCAAACAGACTTAAAAAGATTTTACCGAGTATTATTAAAACTAGTCAGGCATATGGAGTGAAAGGAAAAGACATCACAGATATAACAAGCAGTATAAGAGATGTAATACAATATATGAAAGAAGAAAAGAAAGAGGGATATGTAATTAGTGTTGATTTTGAGAAAGCATTTGACAGAGTTGAACATAACTTTTTATTTGGGGTTTTAAAAAAGTTTGGGTTTGGAGAAAAGTTTTTAAGATGGATGAAGTGTTTGTATAATGGTGCTATGAGCTGTATTAAATGTAATGGTTTTATTACAGAATGCTTTAGTATAACAAGATCCATAAAACAGGGATGTCCATTATCTGCTCAGCTGTACAGTCTAGTGACTGAAGCTTTGGGTCTAGCTATAATGAAGGAAAAAAGAATAAATGGAATTAAAATTATAGAGATGAAAGAAGAACAGAAAATTTACCAGTATGCGGATGACACTACATTAATTTTAAAGGATATTGAAAGTGTGACAAATGCTATGGAAATTATTAAAAAATATTGTGATGGATCAGGTGCTAAAGTAAATATGGAAAAAACTGTGGTTATGAGAATTGGGAATGTATGCATTTTACCAGATGCTTTTAATTTCAAAAATCAGCAAGAAATTAAGATTTTAGGGATAACAATGGGAGAAAATGAAAAGAGAGTTAATGAAATAATGTGGGATGAAATAATAGGAAGAATGGAAAGGAGGTTGGAATGGTGGAAACAAAGAAGGTTGAATTTAATGGGAAAGATTTTAATTGTAAATACGCTGATGTTGTCGAAAATGTGGTACGTCTTAGGAGTCATCCCTATGGAACACTGGCATGTACAAAGAATAAAAAAATGTGTCCTGAATTTTATTTGGGAAGGGAAACCACCAAGAATTGCGTATAATGTTTTAATAGGTGCAACAGATGAAGGTGGAATGGGATTGATAGACCCAGAAATAAGAAAGAAAAGCTTGAGAGTTAAAGTGGTGAAAAGGTTTTTAAACAAGGATTTTAAAGCAGAATGGAAGCATGTAATGAGGTATTATCTTAACAAATGTGGTGGTTTTAATATAAATGATGACATTTTATGGATGAAACTGAAACAGAACATGATGACTGGAATTCCTGATTTTTACAAAGAGGTTTTACAAGCATGGGCAGAGTTTCTAAATTTGGTTGAGTTTAAACCTGAAGGAAGAAAAATGTTATTAAATCAACCATTGTTTTTAAATGCTAATATTTTAACACAAGAGAAAGAAGTATTTTTTAAACATTGGTTGAAGGCTGGTGTATGTCAAGTCAAAGATGTTTTATATGAGATAAAAGAAGGTTTTTTACCAAGCCAAGTAATTGTTGATGCTATGGATGAGATTGGTGAAGATGTTAAAAGAGAAACTCTGGAGAAACAGTTTGAAATAGTGAAAAGTGCAATACCTAAAGAATGGATAGAGAAAATTGAACAGAATGATAAAAGCAATGATAATGTGAAAGTGGTCTTAAAAGAAAAAGCCAAAGACTTTCAGGAATGTACTTTTAAAAATGTTTATGTATGTTTTAGAAACAAAGTGTACAAAAGACCAGTCGCAGAACAGTTCTGGAAAAGGATTTTTGTGGATATTGATGAGGAAGGAATTTGGAAAAATTTAAAGTGGAAATATTTAGACACAAAACTTGAATGCTTGGATTATTTTATCAGACACAATGTGATATTTACTGAAACAAAGCTGGCACAAATTGGAAGCAGTGATAATGCAATATGTAAAGTATGTGAATTAGAAAATGAAAGTATTATGCACTTGTTTTTAAAATGTGCTAAATTAAATACTTTTATGGTAAAGCTAAAAGAAATGATTAAACAGATGATGACAAATAGAGAAGATGAAATTGAGAGAGATTTAGAATGGTGTAAAATGTTTTTATTTGGGTTTAATGGAAGTAAAACAAAGATGGTCAATCTTTTTTTATCTGTTGCAAGAAATGTTATTTGGGAAAGGAGAAACATTGTGAAAAACAAACGTGCAAAAATAGATGTTTGGAAAATGTACAAAAGAAAACTGGAACAATATATTAGAACTGCTGAAGAATATTTTAAAATGGAAGAGAACAAGATTGTTTTTTATAAAACTTTTATTTTAAATAATCCTTTTATTATGGATAGCCCAGATGGTACTAAAATAGAGTTGCCTGAATGATTCTGTTTTGATCCCCTTATTTAATTTAAAGTTTTTTTTTTTTTTTTTTTTTTTCTTTCCTTCTCACTTATCTTCTTATCCCTGTGTACACATGTAATTGTGTAATAAATCACTGTGAACTGTAATATGTAATGTATGTATATGACCTGTTGTATGTCATGATGATTTAAAATGTGTGTATATATATGTATTTTTAAAAAAAAAAAAAAAAAAAATGATAGTTAATCTCCAAAGCTAAACAGGGCCAAGCCTGTTCTGTACATGGATGGGAGACCCTTTGTGGAAAACTAGCTTCCTGTGGGAGATAGTTTTAGTCCAGCCAGCAGGGGTTGCTCATTTCCTGATATGTACTTTAGGTTCCAAAAGTCCAAATATACAAAAATGACTTCTGCAGTGTAAGGCTTTTGATGAAGCATTAAATCGCCCCATGTAAAAATGAGTGTCCTTCGGATGAGGCATTAAACAGGCCTCCTGACTTTCTGTGGTCATTAATTCCCTACCTTAATGATGAATTTGACCACATTTATGGAGGTGGTAGCGCAATCTGCCGGCCTTATAGAGACTGGCAGGTTGCGCTACCTTTGTGAAAAACTAGTCCCACCAGCAGGGGGTGCTCTTTCCCTGACATGTACCTATGGGATCAAACGTCCTAATACAACGAGGCAGATTCCAGGCTGTGTAAAGGAGCAAATGTTTTTCTGAAACCTTAGTCCGGCACCTGTGAAACGGAGCATCCTTCGGATGAGGCATTAAACAGGCCTCCTGACTTTCTGTGGTCATTACTTCCCTACCTTAATGATGAATTTGACCTCATTTATGGAGGTGGTAGCGCAATCTGCCGGCCTTATAGAGACTGGCAGGTTGCGCTACCTTTGTGAAAAACTAGTCCCACCAGCAGGGGGTGCTCTTTCCCTGACATGTACCTATGGGATCAAACGTCCTAATACAACGAGGCAGATTCCAGGCTTTGTAAAGGAGCAAATGTTTTTCTGAAACCTTAGTCCAGCACCTGTAAAACGGAGCATCCTTCGCATGAGGCATTAAACTGGCCTCCTGACTTTCTGTGGTCATTAATTCCCTACCTTAATGATGAATTTGACCTCATTTATGGAGGTGGTAGCACATTCCGCTGGCCTGATTGAACCTGTCAGGATGCGCTACCCCTCTATCAGAGCAGCTTCATTCAACCGAAACAGAACAAGTTCAACTGTTGCTTGCAGTAGTCAGATTCTGGTTACTCTCTAAAGCTAAGCAGGCCCGAGCCTGGTCTGTACATGGATGGGGGACACTTTGTGGAAAACTAGCTTCCTGTGGGAGATAGTTTTAGTCCAGCCAGCAGGGGTTGCTCATTCCCTGATATGTACTTTAGGTTCCAAAAGTCCAAACATACAAAAATGACTTCTGCAGTGTAAGGCTTTTGATGAAGCATTAAATCGCCCCATGTAAAAATGAGTGTCCTTCGGATGAGGCATTAAACAGGCCTCCTGACTTTCTGTGGTCATTAATTCCCTACCTTAATGATGAATTTGACCTTATTTATGGAGGTGGTAGCGCAATCTGCCGGACTTATAGAGACTGGCAGGTTGCGCTACCTTTGTGAAAAACTAGTCCCACCAGCAGGGGGTGCTCTTTCCCTGACATGTACCTATGGGATCAAACGTCCTAATACAACTGGGCAGATTCCAGGCTGTGGAAAGGAGCAAATGTTTTTATGAAACCTTAATCCGGCCCCAGTAAAAAGGAGTGTCCTTCGCAAGAGGCATTAAAATGGCCTCCTGACTTTCTGTGGTCATTAATTCCCTACCTTAATGATGAATTTGACCTCATTTATGGAGGTGGTAGCACATTCCGCTGGCCTGATTGAACCTGTCAGGATGCGCTACCCCTCTATCAGAGCAGCTTCATTCAACCGAAACAGAACAGGTTCAACTGTTGATTGCAGTAGTCAGATTCTGGTTACTGTCTAAAGCTAAGCAGGCCCGAGCCTGCTCTGTGCATGGATGGGGGACACTTTGTGCAAAACTAGCTTCCTGCGGGAGATAGTTTTAGTCCAGCCAGCAGGGGTTGCTCATTTCCTGATATGTACTTTAGGTTCCAAAAGTCCAAATATACAAAAATGACTTCTGCAGTGTAAGGCTTTTGATGAAGCATTAAATCGCCCCATGTAAAAATGAGTGTCCTTCGGATGAGGCATTAAACAGGCCTCCTGACTTTCTGTGGTCATTATTCCCTACCTTAATGATGAATTTGACCTCATTTATGGAGGTGGTAGCGCAATCTGCCGGCCTTATAGAGACTGGCAGGTTGCGCTACCTTTGTGAAAAACTAGTCCCACCAGCAGGGGGTGCTCTTTCCCTGACATGTACCTATGGGATCAAACGTCCTAATACAATGAGGCAGATTCCAGGCTGTGTAAAGGAGCAAATGTTTTTCTGAAACCTTAGTCCGGCACCTGTAAAACGGAGCATCCTTCGGATGAGGCATTAAACAGGCCTCCTGACTTTCTGTGGTCATTAATTCCCTACCTTAATGATGAATTTGACCTCATTTATGGAGGTGGTAGTGCATTCCGCCGGCCTTATAGAGCTTGGCAGGTTGCGCTTCCTTTGTGAAAAACTAGACTGGCCAGCAGGGGAGGCTCTTTCCCTGACATGTACCTATGGGATCAAACGTCCTAATACAACGAGGCAGATTCCAGGCTGTGGAAAGGAGCAAATGTTTTTCTGAAACCTTAATCCGGCCCCAGTAAAAAGGAGTGTCCTTCGCAAGAGGCATTAAACTAGCCTCCTGACTTTCTGTGGTCATTAATTCCCTACCTTAATGATAAATTTGACCTCATTTATGGAGGTGGTAGCACATTCCGCTTGCCTGATTGAACCTGTCAGGATACGCTACCCCTCTATCAGAGCAGCTTCATTCAACCACAAACTTAAAAGTTCAACTGTTATTTGCAGTAGTCAGATGATAGTTAATCTCCAAAGCTAAACAGGGCCAAGCCTGTTCTGTACATGGATGGGAGACCCTTTGTGGAAAACTAGCTTCCTGTGGGAGATAGTTTTAGTCCAGCCAGCAGGGGTTGCTCATTTCCTGATATGTACTTTAGGTTCCAAAAGTCCAAATATACAAAAATGACTTCTGCAGTGTAAGGCTTTTGATGAAGCATTAAATCGCCCCATGTAAAAATGAGTGTCCTTCGGATGAGGCATTAAACAGGCCTCCTGACTTTCTGTGGTCATTAATTCCCTACCTTAATGATGAATTTGACCTCATTTATGGAGGTGGTAGTGCATTCCGCCGGCCTTATAGAGCTTGGCAGGTTGCGCTTCCTTTGTGAAAAACTAGTCCCACCAGCAGGGGGTGCTCTTTCCCTGACATGTACCTATGGGATCAAACGTCCTAATACAACTGGGCAGATTCCAGGCTGTGGAAAGGAGCAAATGTTTTTATGAAACCTTAATCCGGCCCCAGTAAAAAGGAGTGTCCTTCGCAAGAGGCATTAAAATGGCCTCCTGACTTTCTGTGGTCATTAATTCCCTACCTTAATGATGAATTTGACCTCATTTATGGAGGTGGTAGCACATTCCGCTGGCCTGATTGAACCTGTCAGGATGCGCTACCCCTCTATCAGAGCAGCTTCATTCAACCGAAACAGAACAGGTTCAACTGTTGATTGCAGTAGTCAGATTCTGGTTACTGTCTAAAGCTAAGCAGTCCCGAGCCTGCTCTGTGCATGGATGGGGGACACTTTGTGCAAAACTAGCTTCCTGCGGGAGATAGTTTTAGTCCAGTCAGCAGGGGTTGCTCATTCCCTGATATGTACTTTAGGTTCCAAGAGTCCAAATATACCAAAATGACTTCTGCAGTGTAAGGCTTTTGATGAAGCATTAAATCGCCCCATGTAAAAATGAGTGTCCTTCGGATGAGGCATTAAACAGGCCTCCTGACTTTCTGTGGTCATTAATTCCCTACCTTAATGATGAATTTGACCTCATTCATGGAGGTGGTAGTGCATTCCGCCGGCCTTATAGAGCTTGGCAGGTTGCGCTTCCTTTGTGAAAAACTAGTCTGGCCAGCAGGGGGGGCTCTTTCCCTGACATGTACCTATGGGATCAAACGTCATAATTTAACGAGGCAGATTCCAGGCCGTGAAAAGGAGCAAATGTTTTTATGAAACCTTAACCGGCCCCAGTAAAAAGGAGTGTCCTTTGGATGAGGCATTAAACAGGCCTCCTGACTTTCTGTGGTCATTAATTCCCTACCTTAATGATGAATTTGACCTCATTTATGGAGGTGGTTGCGCAATCTGCCGGCCTTATAGAGCCTGGCAGGTTGCGCTACCATTGTGAAAAACTAGTCCCACCAGCAGGGGGTGCTCTTTCCCTGACATGTACCTATGGGATCAAACGTCCTAATACAACGAGGCAGATTCCAGGCTGTGTAAAGGAGCAAATCTTTTTCTGAAACCTTAGTCCGGCACCTGTAAAACGGAGCATACTTCGCATTAGGCATTAAACTGGCCTCCAGACTTTCTTTGGTCATTAATTCCCTACCTTAATGATGAATTTGACCTCATTTATGGAGGTGGTAGCACATTCCTGCTGGCCTGATTGAACCTGTCAGGATGCGCTACCCCTCTATCAGAGCAGCTTCATTCAACTGAAACAGAACAAGTTCAACTGTTGCTTGCAGTGGTCAGATTCTGGTTACTCTCTAAAGCTAAGCAGGCCTGAGCCTGGTTTGTACATGGATGGGGGATACTTTGTGGAAAACTAGCTTTTTGCAGGAGATAGTTTTAGTCCAGCCAGCAGGGGTTGCTCATTCCCTGATATGTACTTTAGGTTCCAAAAGTCCAAACATACAAAAATGACTTCTGCAGTGTAAGGCTTTTGATGAAGCATTAAATCGCCCCATGTAAAAATGAGTGTCCTTCGGATGAGGCATTAAACAGGCCTCCTGACTTTCTGTGGTCATTAATTCCCTACCTTAATGATGAATCTGACCTCATTTATGGAGGTGGTAGTGCATTCCGCCGGCCTTATAGAGCTTGGCAGGTTGCGCTTCCTTTGTGAAAAACTAGACTGGCCAGCAGGGGGGGCTCTTTCCCTGACATGTACCTATGGGATCAAACGTCCTAATACAACGAGGCAGATTCCAGGCTGTGGAAAGGAGCAAATGTTTTTCTGAAACCTTAATCCGGCCCCAGTAAAAAGGAGTGTCCTTCGCAAGAGGCATTAAACTAGCCTCCTGACTTTCTGTGGTCATTAATTCCCTACCTTAATGATAAATTTGACTTCATTTATGGAGGTGGTAGCACATTCCGCTTGCCTGATTGAACCTGTCAGGATACGCTACCCCTCTATCAGAGCAGCTTCATTCAACCACAAACTTAAAAGTTCAACTGTTATTTGCAGTAGTCAGATGATAGTTAATCTCCAAAGCTAAACAGGGCCAAGCCTGTTCTGTACATGGATGGGAGACCCTTTGTGGAAAACTAGCTTCCTGTGGGAGATAGTTTTAGTCCAGCCAGCAGGGGTTGCTCATTTCCTGATATGTACTTTAGGTTCCAAAAGTCCAAATATACAAAAATGACTTCTGCAGTGTAAGGCTTTTGATGAAGCATTAAATCGCCCCATGTAAAAATGAGTGTCCTTCGGATGAGGCATTAAACAGGCCTCCTGACTTTCTGTGGTCATTATTCCCTACCTTAATGATGAATTTGACCTCATTTATGGAGGTGGTAGCGCAATCTGCCGGCCTTATAGAGACTGGCAGGTTGCGCTACCTTTGTGAAAAACTAGTCCCACCAGCAGGGGGTGCTCTTTCCCTGACATGTACCTATGGGATCAAACGTCCTAATACAATGAGGCAGATTCCAGGCTGTGTAAAGGAGCAAATGTTTTTCTGAAACCTTAGTCCGGCACCTGTAAAACGGAGCATCCTTCGGATGAGGCATTAAACAGGCCTCCTGACTTTCTGTGGTCATTAATTCCCTACCTTAATGATGAATTTGACCTCATTTATGGAGGTGGTAGCGCAATCTGCCGGCCTTATAGAGCCTGGCAGGTTGCGCTACCTTTGTGAAAAAGTAGTCCCACCAGCAGGGGGTGCTCTTTCCCTGACATGTACCTATGGGATCAAACGTCCTAATACAACGAGGCAGATTCCAGGCTGTGTAAAGGAGCAAATGTTTTTCTGAAACCTTAATCCGGCACCTGTAAAACGGAGCATCCTTCGCATGAGGCATTAAACTGGCCTCCTGACTTTCTGTGGTCATTAATTCCCTACCTTAATGATGAATTTGACCTCATTTATGGAGGTGGTAGCACATTCCGCTGGCCTGATTGAACCTGTCAGGATGCGCTACCCCTCTATCAGAGCAGCTTCATTCAACCGAAACAGAACAAGTTCAACTGTTGCTTGCAGTGGTCAGATTCTGGTTACTCTCTAAAGCTAAGCAGACCTGAGCCTGGTCTGTACATGGATGGGGGATACTTTGTGGAAAACTAGCTTCTTGCAGGAGATAGTTTTAGTCCAGCCAGCAGGGGTTGCTCATTCCCTGATATGTACTTTAGGTTCCAAAAGTCCAAACATACAAAAATGACTTCTGCAGTGTAAGGCTTTTGATGAAGCATTAAATCGCCCCATGTAAAAATGAGTGTCCTTCGGATGAGGCATTAAACAGGCCTCCTGACTTTCTGTGGTCATTAATTCCCTACCTTAATGATGAATTTGACCTCATTTATGGAGGTGGTAGTGCATTCCGCCGGCCTTATAGAGCTTGGCAGGTTGCGCTTCCTTTGTGAAAAACTAGACTGGCCAGCAGGGGAGGCTCTTTCCCTGACATGTACCTATGGGATCAAACGTCCTAATACAACGAGGCAGATTCCAGGCTGTGGAAAGGAGCAAATGTTTTTCTGAAACCTTAATCCGGCCCCAGTAAAAAGGAGTGTCCTTCGCAAGAGGCATTAAACTAGCCTCCTGACTTTCTGTGGTCATTAATTCCCTACCTTAATGATAAATTTGACCTCATTTATGGAGGTGGTAGCACATTCCGCTTGCCTGATTGAACCTGTCAGGATACGCTACCCCTCTATCAGAGCAGCTTCATTCAACCACAAACTTAAAAGTTCAACTGTTATTTGCAGTAGTCAGATGATAGTTAATCTCCAAAGCTAAACAGGGCCAAGCCTGTTCTGTGCATGGATGGGGGACACTTTGTGCAAAACTAGCTTCCTGCGGGAGATAGTTTTAGTCCAGTCAGCAGGGGTTGCTCATTCCCTGATATGTACTTTAGGTTCCAAGAGTCCAAATATACCAAAATGACTTCTGCAGTGTAAGGCTTTTGATGAAGCATTAAATCGCCCCATGTAAAAATGAGTGTCCTTCGGATGAGGCATTAAACAGGCCTCCTGACTTTCTGTGGTCATTAATTCCCTACCTTAATGATGAATTTGACCTCATTCATGGAGGTGGTAGTGCATTCCGCCGGCCTTATAGAGCTTGGCAGGTTGCGCTTCCTTTGTGAAAAACTAGTCTGGCCAGCAGGGGGGGCTCTTTCCCTGACATGTACCTATGGGATCAAACGTCATAATTTAACGAGGCAGATTCCAGGCCGTGAAAAGGAGCAAATGTTTTTATGAAACCTTAACCGGCCCCAGTAAAAATGAGTGTCCTTCGGATGAGGCATTAAACAGGCCTCCTGACTTTCTGTGGTCATTAATTCCCTACCTTAATGATGAATTTGACCTCATTTATGGAGGTGGTAGTGCATTCCGCCGGCCTTATAGAGCTTGGCAGGTTGCGCTTCCTTTGTGAAAAACTAGACTGGCCAGCAGGGGAGGCTCTTTCCCTGACATGTACCTATGGGATCAAACGTCCTAATACAACGAGGCAGATTCCAGGCTGTGGAAAGGAGCAAATGTTTTTCTGAAACCTTAATCCGGCCCCAGTAAAAAGGAGTGTCCTTCGCAAGAGGCATTAAACTAGCCTCCTGACTTTCTGTGGTCATTAATTCCCTACCTTAATGATAAATTTGACCTCATTTATGGAGGTGGTAGCACATTCCGCTTGCCTGATTGAACCTGTCAGGATACGCTACCCCTCTATCAGAGCAGCTTCATTCAACCACAAACTTAAAAGTTCAACTGTTGATTGCAGTAGTCAGATTCTGGTTACTGTCTAAAGCTAAGCAGGCCCGAGCCTGCTCTGTGCATGGATGGGGGACACTTTGTGCAAAACTAGCTTCCTGCGGGAGATAGTTTTAGTCCAGTCAGCAGGGGTTGCTCATTCCCTGATATGTACTTTAGGTTCCAAGAGTCCAAATATACCAAAATGACTTCTGCAGTGTAAGGCTTTTGATGAAGCATTAAATCGCCCCATGTAAAAATGAGTGTCCTTCGGATGAGGCATTAAACAGGCCTCCTGACTTTCTGTGGTCATTAATTCCCTACCTTAATGATGAATTTGACCTCATTCATGGAGGTGGTAGTGCATTCCGCCGGCCTTATAGAGCTTGGCAGGTTGCGCTTCCTTTGTGAAAAACTAGTCTGGCCAGCAGGGGGGGCTCTTTCCCTGACATGTACCTATGGGATCAAACGTCATAATTTAACGAGGCAGATTCCAGGCCGTGAAAAGGAGCAAATGTTTTTATGAAACCTTAACCGGCCCCAGTAAAAAGGAGTGTCCTTCGGATGAGGCATTAAACAGGCCTCCTGACTTTCTGTGGTCATTAATTCCCTACCTTAATGATGAATTTGACCTCATTTATGGAGGTGGTTGCGCAATCTGCCGGCCTTATAGAGCCTGGCAGGTTGCGCTACCATTGTGAAAAACTAGTCCCACCAGCAGGGGGTGCTCTTTCCCTGACATGTACCTATGGGATCAAACGTCCTAATACAACGAGGCAGATTCCAGGCTGTGTAAAGGAGCAAATCTTTTTCTGAAACCTTAGTCCGGCACCTGTAAAACGGAGCATACTTCGCATTAGGCATTAAACTGGCCTCCAGACTTTCTTTGGTCATTAATTCCCT
Source organism: Garra rufa (assembly GCF_049309525.1). Taxonomy (NCBI): domain Eukaryota; kingdom Metazoa; phylum Chordata; class Actinopteri; order Cypriniformes; family Cyprinidae; genus Garra; species Garra rufa. Next base: position 9,032,313 of record NW_027394278.1, on the reverse strand, counting down.
ACCTTAATGATGAATTTGACCTCATTTATGGAGGTGGTAGCACATTCCGCTTGCCTGATTGAACCTGTCAGGATACGCTACCCCTCTATCAGAGCAGCTTCATTCAACCGAAACAGAACAGGTTCAACTATTGATTGCAGTAGTCAGATTCTGGTTACTTTCTAAAGCTAAGCAGGCCCGAGCCTGCTCTGTGCATGGATGGGGGACACTTTGTGCAAAACTAGCTTCCTGCGGGAGATAGTTTTAGTCCAGTCAGCAGGGGTTGCTCATTCCCTGATATGTACTTTAGGTTCCAAGAGTCCAAATATACCAAAATGACTTCTGCAGTGTAAGGCTTTTGATGAAGCATTAAATCGCCCCATGTAAAAATGAGTGTCCTTCGGATGAGGCATTAAACAGGCCTCCTGACTTTCTGTGGTAATTAATTCCCTACCTTAATGATGAATTTGACCTCATTCATGGAGGTGGTAGTGCATTCCGCCGGCCTTATAGAGCTTGGCAGGTTGCGCTTCCTTTGTGAAAAACTAGTCTGGCCAGCAGGGGGGGCTCTTTCCCTGACATGTACCTATGGGATCAAACGTCATAATTTAACGAGGCAGATTCCAGGCCGTGAAAAGGAGCAAATGTTTTTATGAAACCTTAACCGGCCCCAGTAAAAAGGAGTGTCCTTCGGATGAGGCATTAAACAGGCCTCCTGACTTTCTGTGGTCATTAATTCCCTACCTTAATGATGAATTTGACCTCATTTATGGAGGTGGTTGCGCAATCTGCCAGCCTTATAGAGCCTGGCAGGTTGCGCTACCATTGTGAAAAACTAGTCCCACCAGCAGGGGGTGCTCTTTCCCTGACATGTACTTATGGGATCAAACGTCCTAATACAACGAGGCAGATTCCAGGCTGTGTAAAGGAGCAAATGTTTTTCTGAAACCTTAGTCCGGCACCTGTAAAACGGAGCATACTTCGCATTAGGCATTAAACTGGCCTCCAGACTTTCTTTGGTCATTAATTCCCTACCTTAATGATGAATTTGACCTCATTTATGGAGGTGGTAGCACATTCCTGCTGGCCTGATTGAACCTGTCAGGATGCGCTACCCCTCTATCAGAGCAGCTTCATTCAACTGAAACAGAACAAGTTCAACTGTTGCTTGCAGTGGTCAGATTCTGGTTACTCTCTAAAGCTAAGCAGGCCTGAGCCTGGTTTGTACATGGATGGGGGATACTTTGTGGAAAACTAGCTCCTTGCAGGAGATAGTTTTAGTCCAGCCAGCAGGGGTTGCTCATTCCCTGATATGTACTTTAGGTTCCAAAAGTCCAAACATACAAAAATGACTTCTGCAGTGTAAGGCTTTTGATGAAGCATTAAATCGCCCCATGTAAAAATGAGTGTCCTTCGGATGAGGCATTAAACAGGCCTCCTGACTTTCTGTGGTCATTAATTCCCTACCTTAATGATGAATCTGACCTCATTTATGGAGGTGGTAGTGCATTCCGCCGGCCTTATAGAGCTTGGCAGGTTGCGCTTCCTTTGTGAAAAACTAGACTGGCCAGCAGGGGGGGCTCTTTCCCTGACATGTACCTATGGGATCAAACGTCCTAATACAACGAGGCAGATTCCAGGCTGTGGAAAGGAGCAAATGTTTTTCTGAAACCTTAATCCGGCCCCAGTAAAAAGGAGTGTCCTTCGCAAGAGGCATTAAACTAGCCTCCTGACTTTCTGTGGTCATTAATTCCCTACCTTAATGATAAATTTGACTTCATTTATGGAGGTGGTAGCACATTCCGCTTGCCTGATTGAACCTGTCAGGATACGCTACCCCTCTATCAGAGCAGCTTCTTTCAACCACAAACTTAAAAGTTCAAGTGTTATTTGCAGTAGTCAGATGATAGTTAATCTCCAAAGCTAAACAGGGCCAAGCCTGTTCTGTACATGGATGGGAGACCCTTTGTGGAAAACTAGCTTCCTGTGGGAGATAGTTTTAGTCCAGCCAGCAGGGGTTGCCCATTTCCTGATATGTACTTTAGGTTCCAAATGTCCAAATATACAAAAATGACTTCTGCAGTGTAAGGCTTTTGATGAAGCATTAAATCGCCCCATGTAAAAATGAGTGTCCTTCGGATGAGGCATTAAACAGGCCTCCTGACTTTCTGTGGTCATTATTCCCTACCTTAATGATGAATTTGACCTCATTTATGGAGGTGGTAGCGCAATCTGCCGGCCTTATAGAGACTGGCAGGTTGCGCTACCTTTGTGAAAAACTAGTCCCACCAGCAGGGGGTGCTCTTTCCCTGACATGTACCTATGGGATCAAACGTCCTAATACAACGAGGCAGATTCCAGGCTGTGTAAAGGAGCAAATGTTTTTCTGAAACCTTAGTCCGGCACCTGTGAAACGGAGCATCCTTCGGATGAGGCATTAAACAGGCCTCCTGACTTTCTGTGGTCATTACTTCCCTACCTTAATGATGAATTTGACCTCATTTATGGAGGTGGTAGCGCAATCTGCCGGCCTTATAGAGACTGGCAGGTTGCGCTACCTTTGTGAAAAACTAGTCCCACCAGCAGGGGGTGCTCTTTCCCTGACATGTACCTATGGGATCAAACGTCCTAATACAACAAGGCAGATTCCAGGCTTTGTAAAGGAGCAAATGTTTTTCTGAAACCTTAGTCCAGCACCTGTAAAACGGAGCATCCTTCGCATGAGGCATTAAACTGGCCTCCTGACTTTCTGTGGTCATTAATTCCCTACCTTAATGATGAATTTGACCTCATTTATGGAGGTGGTAGCACATTCCGCTGGCCTGATTGAACCTGTCAGGATGCGCTACCCCTCTATCAGAGCAGCTTCATTCAAACAAAACAGAACAAGTTCAACTGTTGCTTGCAGTAGTCAGATTCTGGTTACTGTCTAAAGGTAAGCAGGCCCGAGCCTGCTCTGTGCATGGATGGGGGACACTTTGTGCAAAACTAACTTCCTGCAGGAGATAGTTTTAGTCCAGTCAGCAGGGGTTGCTCATTCCCTGATATGTACTTTAGGTTCCAAGAGTCCAAATATACCAAAATGACTTCTGCAGTGTAAGGCTTTTGATGAAGCATTAAATCGCCGCATGTAAAAATGAGTGTCCTTCGGATGAGGCATTAAACAGGCCTCCTGACTTTCTGTGGTCATTAATTCCCTACCTTAATGATGAATTTGACCTCATTCATGGAGGTGGTAGTGCATTCCGCCGGCCTTATAGAGCTTGGCAGGTTGCGCTTCCTTTGTGAAAAACTAGTCTGGCCAGCAGGGGGGGCTCTTTCCCTGACATGTACCTATGGGATCAAACGTCATAATTTAACGAGGCAGATTCCAGGCCGTGAAAAGGAGCAAATGTTTTTATGAAACCTTAACCGGCCCCAGTAAAAAGGAGTGTCCTTCGGATGAGGCATTAAACAGGCCTCCTGACTTTCTGTGGTCATTAATTCCCTACCTTAATGATGAATTTGACCTCATTTATGGAGGTGGTTGAGCAATCTGCCGGCCTTATAGAGCCTGGCAGGTTGCGCTACCATTGTGAAAAACTAGTCCCACCAGCAGGGGGTGCTCTTTCCCTGACATGTACCTATGGGATCAAACGTCCTAATACAACGAGGCAGATTCCAGGCTGTGTAAAGGAGCAAATGTTTTTCTGAAACCTTAGTCCGGCACCTGTAAAACGGAGCATACTTCGCATTAGGCATTAAACTGGCCTCCAGACTTTCTTTGGTCATTAATTCCCTACCTTAATGATGAATTTGACCTCATTTATGGAGGTGGTAGCACATTCCTGCTGGCCTGATTGAACCTGTCAGGATGCGCTACCCCTCTATCAGAGCAGCTTCATTCAACTGAAACAGAACAAGTTCAACTGTTGCTTGCAGTGGTCAGATTCTGGTTACTCTCTAAAGCTAAGCAGGCCTGAGCCTGGTTTGCACATGGATGGGGGATACTTTGTGGAAAACTATCTTCTTGCAGGAGATAGTTTTAGTCCAGCCAGCAGGGGTTGCTCATTCCCTGATATGTACTTTAGGTTCCAAAAGTCCAAACATACAAAAATGACTTCTGCAGTGTAAGGCTTTTGATGAAGCATTAAATCGCCCCATGTAAAAATGAGTGTCCTTCGGATGAGGCATTAAACAGGCCTCCTGACTTTCTGTGGTCATTAATTCCCTACCTTAATGATGAATCTGACCTCATTTATGGAGGTGGTAGTGCATTCCGCCGGCCTTATAGAGCTTGGCAGGTTGCGCTTCCTTTGTGAAAAACTAGACTGGCCAGCAGGGGGGGCTCTTTCCCTGACATGTACCTATGGGATCAAACGTCCTAATACAACAAGGCAGATTCCAGGCTGTGGAAAGGAGCAAATGTTTTTTTGAAACCTTAATCCGGCCCCAGTAAAAAGGAGTGTCCTTCGCAAGAGGCATTAAACTAGCCTCCTGACTTTCTGTGGTCATTAATTCCCTACCTTAATGATGAATTTGACTTCATTTATGGAGGTGGTAGCACATTCCGCTTGCCTGATTGAACCTGTCAGGATACGCTACCCCTCTATCAGAGCAGCTTCATTCAACCACAAACTTAAAAGTTCAACTGTTATTTGCAGTAGTCAGATGATAGTTAATCTCCAAAGCTAAACAGGGCCAAGCCTGTTCTGTACATGGATGGGAGACCCTTTGTGGAAAACTAGCTTCCTGTAGGAGATAGTTTTAGTCCAGCCAGCAGGGGTTGCTCATTTCCTGATATGTACTTTAGGTTCCAAAAGTCCAAATATACAAAAATGACTTCTGCAGTGTAAGGCTTTTGATGAAGCATTAAATCGCCCCATGTAAAAATGAGTGTCCTTCGGATGAGGCATTAAACAGGCCTCCTGACTTTCTGTGGTCATTATTCCCTACCTTAATGATGAATTTGACCTCATTTATGGAGGTGGTAGCGCAATCTGCCGGCCTTATAGAGACTGGCAGGTTGCGCTACCTTTGTGAAAAACTAGTCCCACCAGCAGGGGGTGCTCTTTCCCTGACATGTACCTATGGGATCAAACGTCCTAATACAATGAGGCAGATTCCAGGCTGTGTAAAGGAGCAAATGTTTTTCTGAAACCTTAGTCCGGCACCTGTAAAACGGAGCATCCTTCGGATGAGGCATTAAACAGGCCTCCTGACTTTCTGTGGTCATTAATTCCCTACCTTAATGATGAATTTGGCCTCATTTATGGAGGTGGTAGCGCAATCTGCCGGCCTTATAGAGCCTGGCAGGTTGCGCTACCTTTGTGAAAAAGTAGTCCCACCAGCAGGGGGTGCTCTTTCCCTGACATGTACCTATGGGATCAAACGTCCTAATACAACGAGGCAGATTCCAGGCTGTGTAAAGGAGCAAATGTTTTTCTGAAACCTTAGTCCGGCACCTGTAAAACGGAGCATCCTTCGCATGAGGCATTAAACTGGCCTCCTGACTTTCTGTGGTCATTAATTCCCTACCTTAATGATGAATTTGACCTCATTTATGGAGGTGGTAGCACATTCCGCTGGCCTGATTGAACCTGTCAGGATGCGCTACCCCTCTATCAGAGCAGCTTCATTCAACCGAAACAGAACAAGTTCAACTGTTGCTTGCAGTGGTCAGATTCTGGTTACTCTCTAAAGCTAAGCAGACCTGAGCCTGGTCTTTACATGGATGGGGGATGCTTTGTGGAAAACTAGCTTCTTGCAGGAGATGGTTTTAGTCCAGCCAGCAGGGGTTGCTCATTCCCTGATATGTACTTTAGGTTCCAAAAGTCCAAACATACAAAAATGACTTCTGCAGTGTAAGGCTTTTGATGAAGCATTAAATCGCCCCATGTAAAAATGAGTGTCCTTCGGATGAGGCATTAAACAGGCCTCCTGACTTTCTGTGGTCATTAATTCCCTACCTTAATGATGAATTTGACCTTATTTATGGAGGTGGTAGCGCAATCTGCCGGACTTATAGAGACTGGCAGGTTGCGATACCTTTGTGAAAAACTAGTCCCACCAGCAGGGGGTGCTCTTTCCCTGACATGTACCTATGGGATCAAACGTCCTAATACAACTGGGCAGATTCCAGGCTGTGGAAAGGAGCAAATGTTTTTATGAAACCTTAATCCGGCCCCAGTAAAAAGGAGTGTCCTTCGCAAGAGGCATTAAAATGGCCTCCTGACTTTCTGTGGTCATTAATTCCCTACCTTAATGATGAATTTGACCTCATTTATGGAGGTGGTAGCACATTCCGCTGGCCTGATTGAACCTGTCAGGATGCGCTACCCCTCTATCAGAGCAGCTTCATTCAACCTAAACAGAACAGGTTCAACTGTTGATTGCAGTAGTCAGATTCTGGTTACTGTCTAAAGCTAAGCAGGCCCGAGCCTGCTCTGTGCATGGATGGGGGACACTTTGTGCAAAACTAGCTTCCTGCGGGAGATAGTTTTAGTCCAGTCAGCAGGGGTTGCTCATTCCCTGATATGTACTTTAGGTTCCAAGAGTCCAAATATACCAAAATGACTTCTGCAGTGTAAGGCTTTTGATGAAGCATTAAATCGCCGCATGTAAAAATGAGTGTCCTTCGGATGAGGCATTAAACAGGCCTCCTGACTTTCTGTGGTCATTAATTCCCTACCTTAATGATGAATTTGACCTCATTCATGGAGGTGGTAGTGCATTCCGCCGGCCTTATAGAGCTTGGCAGGTTGCGCTTCCTTTGTGAAAAACTAGTCTGGCCAGCAGGGGGGGCTCTTTCCCTGACATGTACCTATGGGATCAAACGTCATAATTTAACGAGGCAGATTCCAGGCCGTGAAAAGGAGCAAATGTTTTTATGAAACCTTAACCGGCCCCAGTAAAAAGGAGTGTCCTTCGGATGAGGCATTAAACAGGCCTCCTGACTTTCTGTGGTCATTAATTCCCTACCTTAATGATGAATTTGACCTCATTTATGGAGGTGGTTGAGCAATCTGCCGGCCTTATAGAGCCTGGCAGGTTGCGCTACCATTGTGAAAAACTAGTCCCACCAGCAGGGGGTGCTCTTTCCCTGACATGTACCTATGGGATCAAACGTCCTAATACAACGAGGCAGATTCCAGGCTGTGTAAAGGAGCAAATGTTTTTCTGAAACCTTAGTCCGGCACCTGTAAAACGGAGCATACTTCGCATTAGGCATTAAACTGGCCTCCAGACTTTCTTTGGTCATTAATTCCCTACCTTAATGATGAATTTGACCTCATTTATGGAGGTGGTAGCACATTCCTGCTGGCCTGATTGAACCTGTCAGGATGCGCTACCCCTCTATCAGAGCAGCTTCATTCAACTGAAACAGAACAAGTTCAACTGTTGCTTGCAGTGGTCAGATTCTGGTTACTCTCTAAAGCTAAGCAGGCCTGAGCCTGGTTTGTACATGGATGGGGGATACTTTGTGGAAAACTAGCTCCTTGCAGGAGATAGTTTTAGTCCAGCCAGCAGGGGTTGCTCATTCCCTGATATGTACTTTAGGTTCCAAAAGTCCAAACATACAAAAATGACTTCTGCAGTGTAAGGCTTTTGATGAAGCATTAAATCGCCCCATGTAAAAATGAGTGTCCTTCGGATGAGGCATTAAACAGGCCTCCTGACTTTCTGTGGTCATTAATTCCCTACCTTAATGATGAATCTGACCTCATTTATGGAGGTGGTAGTGCATTCCGCCGGCCTTATAGAGCTTGGCAGGTTGCGCTTCCTTTGTGAAAAACTAGACTGGCCAGCAGGGGGGGCTCTTTCCCTGACATGTACCTATGGGATCAAACGTCCTAATACAACGAGGCAGATTCCAGGCTGTGGAAAGGAGCAAATGTTTTTCTGAAACCTTAATCCGGCCCCAGTAAAAAGGAGTGTCCTTCGCAAGAGGCATTAAACTAGCCTCCTGACTTTCTGTGGTCATTAATTCCCTACCTTAATGATAAATTTGACTTCATTTATGGAGGTGGTAGCACATTCCGCTTGCCTGATTGAACCTGTCAGGATACGCTACCCCTCTATCAGAGCAGCTTCTTTCAACCACAAACTTAAAAGTTCAAGTGTTATTTGCAGTAGTCAGATGATAGTTAATCTCCAAAGCTAAACAGGGCCAAGCCTGTTCTGTACATGGATGGGAGACCCTTTGTGGAAAACTAGCTTCCTGTGGGAGATAGTTTTAGTCCAGCCAGCAGGGGTTGCCCATTTCCTGATATGTACTTTAGGTTCCAAATGTCCAAATATACAAAAATGACTTCTGCAGTGTAAGGCTTTTGATGAAGCATTAAATCGCCCCATGTAAAAATGAGTGTCCTTCGGATGAGGCATTAAACAGGCCTCCTGACTTTCTGTGGTCATTATTCCCTACCTTAATGATGAATTTGACCTCATTTATGGAGGTGGTAGCGCAATCTGCCGGCCTTATAGAGACTGGCAGGTTGCGCTACCTTTGTGAAAAACTAGTCCCACCAGCAGGGGGTGCTCTTTCCCTGACATGTACCTATGGGATCAAACGTCCTAATACAACGAGGCAGATTCCAGGCTGTGTAAAGGAGCAAATGTTTTTCTGAAACCTTAGTCCGGCACCTGTGAAACGGAGCATCCTTCGGATGAGGCATTAAACAGGCCTCCTGACTTTCTGTGGTCATTACTTCCCTACCTTAATGATGAATTTGACCTCATTTATGGAGGTGGTAGCGCAATCTGCCGGCCTTATAGAGACTGGCAGGTTGCGCTACCTTTGTGAAAAACTAGTCCCACCAGCAGGGGGTGCTCTTTCCCTGACATGTACCTATGGGATCAAACGTCCTAATACAACAAGGCAGATTCCAGGCTTTGTAAAGGAGCAAATGTTTTTCTGAAACCTTAGTCCAGCACCTGTAAAACGGAGCATCCTTCGCATGAGGCATTAAACTGGCCTCCTGACTTTCTGTGGTCATTAATTCCCTACCTTAATGATGAATTTGACCTCATTTATGGAGGTGGTAGCACATTCCGCTGGCCTGATTGAACCTGTCAGGATGCGCTACCCCTCTATCAGAGCAGCTTCATTCAAACAAAACAGAACAAGTTCAACTGTTGCTTGCAGTAGTCAGATTCTGGTTACTGTCTAAAGGTAAGCAGGCCCGAGCCTGCTCTGTGCATGGATGGGGGACACTTTGTGCAAAACTAACTTCCTGCAGGAGATAGTTTTAGTCCAGTCAGCAGGGGTTGCTCATTCCCTGATATGTACTTTAGGTTCCAAGAGTCCAAATATACCAAAATGACTTCTGCAGTGTAAGGCTTTTGATGAAGCATTAAATCGCCGCATGTAAAAATGAGTGTCCTTCGGATGAGGCATTAAACAGGCCTCCTGACTTTCTGTGGTCATTAATTCCCTACCTTAATGATGAATTTGACCTCATTCATGGAGGTGGTAGTGCATTCCGCCGGCCTTATAGAGCTTGGCAGGTTGCGCTTCCTTTGTGAAAAACTAGTCTGGCCAGCAGGGGGGGCTCTTTCCCTGACATGTACCTATGGGATCAAACGTCATAATTTAACGAGGCAGATTCCAGGCCGTGAAAAGGAGCAAATGTTTTTATGAAACCTTAACCGGCCCCAGTAAAAAGGAGTGTCCTTCGGATGAGGCATTAAACAGGCCTCCTGACTTTCTGTGGTCATTAATTCCCTACCTTAATGATGAATTTGACCTCATTTATGGAGGTGGTTGAGCAATCTGCCGGCCTTATAGAGCCTGGCAGGTTGCGCTACCATTGTGAAAAACTAGTCCCACCAGCAGGGGGTGCTCTTTCCCTGACATGTACCTATGGGATCAAACGTCCTAATACAACGAGGCAGATTCCAGGCTGTGTAAAGGAGCAAATGTTTTTCTGAAACCTTAGTCCGGCACCTGTAAAACGGAGCATACTTCGCATTAGGCATTAAACTGGCCTCCAGACTTTCTTTGGTCATTAATTCCCTACCTTAATGATGAATTTGACCTCATTTATGGAGGTGGTAGCACATTCCTGCTGGCCTGATTGAACCTGTCAGGATGCGCTACCCCTCTATCAGAGCAGCTTCATTCAACTGAAACAGAACAAGTTCAACTGTTGCTTGCAGTGGTCAGATTCTGGTTACTCTCTAAAGCTAAGCAGGCCTGAGCCTGGTTTGCACATGGATGGGGGATACTTTGTGGAAAACTATCTTCTTGCAGGAGATAGTTTTAGTCCAGCCAGCAGGGGTTGCTCATTCCCTGATATGTACTTTAGGTTCCAAAAGTCCAAACATACAAAAATGACTTCTGCAGTGTAAGGCTTTTGATGAAGCATTAAATCGCCCCATGTAAAAATGAGTGTCCTTCGGATGAGGCATTAAACAGGCCTCCTGACTTTCTGTGGTCATTAATTCCCTACCTTAATGATGAATCTGACCTCATTTATGGAGGTGGTAGTGCATTCCGCCGGCCTTATAGAGCTTGGCAGGTTGCGCTTCCTTTGTGAAAAACTAGACTGGCCAGCAGGGGGGGCTCTTTCCCTGACATGTACCTATGGGATCAAACGTCCTAATACAACAAGGCAGATTCCAGGCTGTGGAAAGGAGCAAATGTTTTTTTGAAACCTTAATCCGGCCCCAGTAAAAAGGAGTGTCCTTCGCAAGAGGCATTAAACTAGCCTCCTGACTTTCTGTGGTCATTAATTCCCTACCTTAATGATGAATTTGACTTCATTTATGGAGGTGGTAGCACATTCCGCTTGCCTGATTGAACCTGTCAGGATACGCTACCCCTCTATCAGAGCAGCTTCATTCAACCACAAACTTAAAAGTTCAACTGTTATTTGCAGTAGTCAGATGATAGTTAATCTCCAAAGCTAAACAGGGCCAAGCCTGTTCTGTACATGGATGGGAGACCCTTTGTGGAAAACTAGCTTCCTGTAGGAGATAGTTTTAGTCCAGCCAGCAGGGGTTGCTCATTTCCTGATATGTACTTTAGGTTCCAAAAGTCCAAATATACAAAAATGACTTCTGCAGTGTAAGGCTTTTGATGAAGCATTAAATCGCCCCATGTAAAAATGAGTGTCCTTCGGATGAGGCATTAAACAGGCCTCCTGACTTTCTGTGGTCATTATTCCCTACCTTAATGATGAATTTGACCTCATTTATGGAGGTGGTAGCGCAATCTGCCGGCCTTATAGAGACTGGCAGGTTGCGCTACCTTTGTGAAAAACTAGTCCCACCAGCAGGGGGTGCTCTTTCCCTGACATGTACCTATGGGATCAAACGTCCTAATACAATGAGGCAGATTCCAGGCTGTGTAAAGGAGCAAATGTTTTTCTGAAACCTTAGTCCGGCACCTGTAAAACGGAGCATCCTTCGGATGAGGCATTAAACAGGCCTCCTGACTTTCTGTGGTCATTAATTCCCTACCTTAATGATGAATTTGGCCTCATTTATGGAGGTGGTAGCGCAATCTGCCGGCCTTATAGAGCCTGGCAGGTTGCGCTACCTTTGTGAAAAAGTAGTCCCACCAGCAGGGGGTGCTCTTTCCCTGACATGTACCTATGGGATCAAACGTCCTAATACAACGAGGCAGATTCCAGGCTGTGTAAAGGAGCAAATGTTTTTCTGAAACCTTAGTCCGGCACCTGTAAAACGGAGCATCCTTCGCATGAGGCATTAAACTGGCCTCCTGACTTTCTGTGGTCATTAATTCCCTACCTTAATGATGAATTTGACCTCATTTATGGAGGTGGTAGCACATTCCGCTGGCCTGATTGAACCTGTCAGGATGCGCTACCCCTCTATCAGAGCAGCTTCATTCAACCGAAACAGAACAAGTTCAACTGTTGCTTGCAGTGGTCAGATTCTGGTTACTCTCTAAAGCTAAGCAGACCTGAGCCTGGTCTTTACATGGATGGGGGATGCTTTGTGGAAAACTAGCTTCTTGCAGGAGATGGTTTTAGTCCAGCCAGCAGGGGTTGCTCATTCCCTGATATGTACTTTAGGTTCCAAAAGTCCAAACATACAAAAATGACTTCTGCAGTGTAAGGCTTTTGATGAAGCATTAAATCGCCCCATGTAAAAATGAGTGTCCTTCGGATGAGGCATTAAACAGGCCTCCTGACTTTCTGTGGTCATTAATTCCCTACCTTAATGATGAATTTGACCTTATTTATGGAGGTGGTAGCGCAATCTGCCGGACTTATAGAGACTGGCAGGTTGCGCTACCTTTGTGAAAAACTAGTCCCACCAGCAGGGGGTGCTCTTTCCCTGACATGTACCTATGGGATCAAACGTCCTAATACAACTGGGCAGATTCCAGGCTGTGGAAAGGAGCAAATGTTTTTATGAAACCTTAATCCGGCCCCAGTAAAAAGGAGTGTCCTTCGCAAGAGGCATTAAAATGGCCTCCTGACTTTCTGTGGTCATTAATTCCCTACCTTAATGATGAATTTGACCTCATTTATGGAGGTGGTAGCACATTCCGCTGGCCTGATTGAACCTGTCAGGATGCGCTACCCCTCTATCAGAGCAGCTTCATTCAACCTAAACAGAACAGGTTCAACTGTTGATTGCAGTAGTCAGATTCTGGTTACTGTCTAAAGCTAAGCAGGCCCGAGCCTGCTCTGTGCATGGATGGGGGACACTTTGTGCAAAACTAGCTTCCTGCGGGAGATAGTTTTAGTCCAGTCAGCAGGGGTTGCTCATTCCCTGATATGTACTTTAGGTTCCAAGAGTCCAAATATACCAAAATGACTTCTGCAGTGTAAGGCTTTTGATGAAGCATTAAATCGCCCCATGTAAAAATGAGTGTCCTTCGGATGAGGCATTAAACAGGCCTCCTGACTTTCTGTGGTCATTAATTCCCTACCTTAATGATGAATTTGACCTCATTCATGGAGGTGGTAGTGCATTCCGCCGGCCTTATAGAGCTTGGCAGGTTGCGCTTCCTTTGTGAAAAACTAGTCTGGCCAGCAGTGGGGGCTCTTTCCCTGACATGTACCTATGGGATCAAACGTCATAATTTAACGAGGCAGATTCCAGGCCGTGAAAAGGAGCAAATGTTTTTATGAAACCTTAACCGGCCCCAGTAAAAAGGAGTGTCCTTCGGATGAGGCATTAAACAGGCCTCCTGACTTTCTGTGGTCATTAATTCCCTACCTTAATGATGAATTTGACCTCATTTATGGAGGTGGTTGCGCAATCTGCCGGCCTTATAGAGCCTGGCAGGTTGCGCTACCATTGTGAAAAACTAGTCCCACCAGCAGGGGGTGCTCTTTCCCTGACATGTACCTATGGGATCAAACGTCCTAATACAACGAGGCAGATTCCAGGCTGTGTAAAGGAGCAAATGTTTTTCTGAAACCTTAGTCCGGCACCTGTAAAACGGAGCATACTTCGCATTAGGCATTAAACTGGCCTCCAGACTTTCTTTGGTCATTAATTCCCTACCTTAATGATGAATTTGACCTCATTTATGGAGGTGGTAGCACATTCCTGCTGGCCTGATTGAACCTGTCAGGATGCGCTACCCCTCTATAAGAGCAGCTTCATTCAACTGAAACAGAACAAGTTCAACTGTTGCTTGCAGTGGTCAGATTCTGGTTACTCTCTGAAGCTAAGCAGGCCTGAGCCTGGTTTGTACATGGATGGGGGATACTTTGTGGAAAACTAGCTTCTTGCAGGAGATAGTTTTAGTCCAGCCAGCAGGGCTTGCTCATTCCCTGATATGTACTTTAGGTTCCAAAAGTCCAAACATACAAAAATGACTTCTGCAGTGTAAGGCTTTTGATGAAGCATTAAATCGCCCCATGTAAAAATGAGTGTCCTTCGGATGAGGCATTAAACAGGCCTCCTGACTTTCTGTGGTCATTAATTCCCTACCTTAATGATGAATCTGACCTCATTTATGGAGGTGGTAGTGCATTCCGCCGGCCTTATAGAGCTTGGCAGGTTGCGCTTCCTTTGTGAAAAACTAGACTGGCCAGCAGGGGGGGCTCTTTCCCTGACATGTACCTATGGGATCAAACGTCCTAATACAACGAGGCAGATTCCAGGCTGTGGAAAGGAGCAAATGTTTTTCTGAAACCTTAATCCGGCCCCAGTAAAAAGGAGTGTCCTTCGCAAGAGGCATTAAACTAGCCTCCTGACTTTCTGTGGTCATTAATTCCCTACCTTAATGATAAATTTGACCTCATTTATGGAGGTGGTAGCACATTCCGCTTGCCTGATTGAACCTGTCAGGATACGCTACCCCTCTATCAGAGCAGCTTCATTCAACCACAAACTTAAAAGTTCAACTGTTATTTGCAGTAGTCAGATGATAGTTAATCTCCAAAGCTAAACAGGGCCAAGCCTGTTCTGTACATGGATGGGAGACCCTTTGTGGAAAACTAGCTTCCTGTGGGAGATAGTTTTAGTCCAGCCAGCAGGGGTTGCTCATTTCCTGATATGTACTTTAGGTTCCAAAAGTCCAAATATACAAAAATGACTTCTGCAGTGTAAGGCTTTTGATGAAGCATTAAATCGCCCCATGTAAAAATGTGTGTCCTTCGGATGAGGCATTAAACAGGCCTCCTGACTTTCTGTGGTCATTAATTCCCTACCTTAATGATGAATTTGACCACATTTATGGAGGTGGTAGCGCAATCTGCCGGCCTTATAGAGACTGGCAGGTTGCGCTACCTTTGTGAAAAACTAGTCCCACCAGCAGGGGGTGCTCTTTCCCTGACATGTACCTATGGGATCAAACGTCCTAATACAACGAGGCAGATTCCAGGCTGTGTAAAGGAGCAAATGTTTTTCTGAAACCTTAGTCCGGCACCTGTGAAACGGAGCATCCTTCGGATGAGGCATTAAACAGGCCTCCTGACTTTCTGTGGTCATTACTTCCCTACCTTAATGATGAATTTGACCTCATTTATGGAGGTGGTAGCGCAATCTGCCGGCCTTATAGAGACTGGCAGGTTGCGCTACCTTTGTGAAAAACTAGTCCCACCAGCAGGGGGTGCTCTTTCCCTGACATGTACCTATGGGATCAAACGTCATAATTTAACGAGGCAGATTCCAGGCCGTGAAAAGGAGCAAATGTTTTTATGAAACCTTAACCGGCCCCAGTAAAAAGGAGTGTCCTTCGGATGAGGCATTAAACAGGCCTCCTGACTTTCTGTGGTCATTAATTCCCTACCTTAACCCCCTGGGGACGAAAAACGCCCTGGGGCGTTTTGAGGCAGTTTCCCAAAAGGAACTTTAATTACTTTGTCATTTCTGATTGTACAGATAAAAGCAGTACATCAATCGAATCTGTAAAGGGTCTACTTTTATTTGTATATACTCACAAAATCAAAAAAACGTTGTGATTTTGCAAAATAAAGAAAACAAAAAGGGTGTGCTGTCTGCCGCGTTGATCTCCGTGATCTTCATTCAGAAACGCGTCAGTAAAATAGACTATAACTCAGCCAATACACAACACAGAGACATGAGCAATATGTCTAGACAAAGCTTGATATGTATACTTTTAAACGAAGTAAGTTTTACCGAAAACAAATATCCTGTGATAAAATAATCAATATGAAACCAACACGATGTCCAGTCTCTCCGGTCTGCTTCATTATTTTATAATTAGATCACGCCCACGAGCTGTTCGCTATTCGTATTCAAATCGTCCACGTGAGGGCGCCGCGCCAAAAGTAGACGCCCACATCACGGTAAACAAAGGAGAAACTTCGTTCAAGTTAGTCATTTCTGGAAGAAAACTCTGTCAGGAATAAAACGTACTTCAGAAGACATGAGTAAGTTTTTTTTTTTTCTCTTATTAGCCTACTTGTTAGTTATTACTGTGACAGAATGTGCAAACATTTTACCAGTTAAGACTTTTTGCCAACTATAATTCCTGACTACAGCAAGTGAAACATTATAAAGTACGTTTCATTTCACTGCATCTAAATGACTAACGATGCCAGTATGTTTTTAATAGTCTGTTCAATAAAGAATGATGCAATATAAAGGTTATAGTGTTCACATTTAAGCTTAACAGTTATAATATAGCTTTGTATTCACACAAAGCATGCTTATGTTTGACTATAAGATCATAATTATTTATTTAGTTATTAATGTATCTTACAACAGTAGGATGTAATATGAGGGTTTACACTTAGTGTATGTTTTGACAATATTAATACTGTGTTCTCGAATGGATGTTTAACACGATAAACAATTTTTATTAGTTTCTCAGATATAAAATGTCCTTTTTACGTTTGTACAAAATGCGTGGGTCTATGACTACAAAATCATAATATATATATAAATAAATAGTATGATGCTGTTGATATTAACATGCTCACAGATGTTTTGTTTTGTTGTTTTTAGTGATTGTAAACCTGCTCAACACATGAATCCTGCTGACATTTACTTGAGTCTCCTCAAACTGTTTTCCTGAGAGCACTGTACCATCTTCAGATGTTAAAGAAGTTCACAAGTGAATCTCAAGTTATTTTTCTTGATAAATAAATCTATTCAAAATAAGCTACAAACATATTTTGTCCTTATATTCCTCCTTCATTCATTCCTTTGTTCCTCTCAGTCATCTGACTGAATAACTAATTATGCGGCTCATTATGCAGGTCTTTGTCTTCTCAGGTGTGAATCACAGCATTATTCATGATCATTCACGCCTTCTTCGCATACAGCTATTCTAAACAAAAAGTGTCTTCAAAAATTTAAATCAATATACTGTTTTGTGTAAACAAGTGAACGAGATGATTTTCACATCATTTGATAGAAAAAACTCTAGCCTAACACATCCTGTTCTCAAAGTCTTGTGAACAAATATTCTGTATGTGTTTCATGACTTTATTTCAGTGACTTCAAAAATTTTGTTTTTCACTAAGCACGCATAAACGTTGTTTTCTCAAAAACACCAACATGTACATTCATGTTGCTTACATATTATTGTAGCCCAAATTGTGCTGATTACAATATAATCAGATTTGGGCCATTCATATGTTTTTAAGATACTGAAAAAAGCACAAATGTCAGGGCATGTCAAAACTTTTTCAGGGCCCAAAAACACCCTCAGTCCCCAGAGGGTTAATGATGAATTTGACCTCATTTATGGAGGTGGTAGCACATTCCGCTGGCCTGATTGAACCTGTCAGGATGCGCTACCCCTCTATCAGAGCAGCTTCATTCAACCGAAACAGAACAAGTTCAACTGTTGCTTGCAGTAGTCAGATTCTGGTTACTCTCTAAAGCTAAGCAGGCCCGAGCCTGGTCTGTACATGGATGGGGGACACTTTGTGGAAAACTAGCTTCCTGTGGGAGATAGTTTTAGTCCAGCCAGCAGGGGTTGCTCATTCCCTGATATGTACTTTAGGTTCCAAAAGTCCAAACATACAAAAATGACTTCTGCAGTGTAAGGCTTTTGATGAAGCATTAAATCGCCCCATGTAAAAATGAGTGTCCTTCGGATGAGGCATTAAACAGGCCTCCTGACTTTCTGTGGTCATTAATTCCCTACCTTAATGATGAATTTGACCTTATTTATGGAGGTGGTAGCGCAATCTGCCGGACTTATAGAGACTGGCAGGTTGCGCTACCTTTGTGAAAAACTAGTCCCACCAGCAGGGGGTGCTCTTTCCCTGACATGTACCTATGGGATCAAACGTCCTAATACAACTGGGCAGATTCCAGGCTGTGGAAAGGAGCAAATGTTTTTATGAAACCTTAATCCGGCCCCAGTAAAAAGGAGTGTCCTTCGCAAGAGGCATTAAAATGGCCTCCTGACTTTCTGTGGTCATTAATTCCCTACCTTAATGATGAATTTGACCTCATTTATGGAGGTGGTAGCACATTCCGCTGGCCTGATTGAACCTGTCAGGATGCGCTACCCCTCTATCAGAGCAGCTTCATTCAACCGAAACAGAACAGGTTCAACTGTTGATTGCAGTAGTCAGATTCTGGTTACTGTCTAAAGCTAAGCAGGCCCGAGCCTGCTCTGTGCATGGATGGGGGACACTTTGTGCAAAACTAGCTTCCTGCGGGAGATAGTTTTAGTCCAGTCAGCAGGGGTTGCTCATTCCCTGATATGTACTTTAGGTTCCAAGAGTCCAAATATACCAAAATGACTTCTGCAGTGTAAGGCTTTTGATGAAGCATTAAATCGCCCCATGTAAAAATGAGTGTCCTTCGGATGAGGCATTAAACAGGCCTCCTGACTTTCTGTGGTCATTAATTCCCTACCTTAATGATGAATTTGACCTCATTCATGGAGGTGGTAGTGCATTCCGCCGGCCTTATAGAGCTTGGCAGGTTGCGCTTCCTTTGTGAAAAACTAGTCTGGCCAGCAGGGGGGGCTCTTTCCCTGACATGTACCTATGGGATCAAACGTCATAATTTAACGAGGCAGATTCCAGGCCGTGAAAAGGAGCAAATGTTTTTATGAAACCTTAACCGGCCCCAGTAAAAAGGAGTGTCCTTCGGATGAGGCATTAAACAGGCCTCCTGACTTTCTGTGGTCATTAATTCCCTACCTTAATGATGAATTTGACCTCATTTATGGAGGTGGTTGCGCAATCTGCCGGCCTTATAGAGCCTGGCAGGTTGCGCTACCATTGTGAAAAACTAGTCCCACCAGCAGGGGGTGCTCTTTCCCTGACATGTACCTATGGGATCAAACGTCCTAATACAACGAGGCAGATTCCAGGCTGTGTAAAGGAGCAAATCTTTTTCTGAAACCTTAGTCCGGCACCTGTAAAACGGAGCATACTTCGCATTAGGCATTAAACTGGCCTCCAGACTTTCTTTGGTCATTAAGTCCCTACCTTAATGATGAATTTGACTTCATTTATGGAGGTGGTAGCACATTCCGCTTGCCTGATTGAACCTGTCAGGATACGCTACCCCTCTATCAGAGCAGCTTCATTCAACCACAAACTTAAAAGTTCAACTGTTATTTGCAGTAGTCAGATGATAGTTAATCTCCAAAGCTAAACAGGGCCAAGCCTGTTCTGTACATGGATGGGAGACCCTTTGTGGAAAACTAGCTTCCTGTGGGAGATAGTTTTAGTCCAGCCAGCAGGGGTTGCTCATTTCCTGATATGTACTTTAGGTTCCAAAAGACCAAATATACAAAAATGACTTCTGCAGTGTAAGGCTTTTGATGAAGCATTAAATCGCCCCATGTAAAAATGAGTGTCCTTCGGATGAGGCATTAAACAGGCCTCCTGACTTTCTGTGGTCATTATTCCCTACCTTAATGATGAATTTGACCTCATTTATGGAGGTGGTAGCGCAATCTGCCGGCCTTATAGAGACTGGCAGGTTGCGCTACCTTTGTGAAAAACTAGTCCCACCAGCAGGGGGTGCTCTTTCCCTGACATGTACCTATGGGATCAAACGTCCTAATACAATGAGGCAGATTCCAGGCTGTGTAAAGGAGCAAATGTTTTTCTGAAACCTTAGTCCGGCACCTGTAAAACGGAGCATCCTTCGGATGAGGCATTAAACAGGCCTCCTGACTTTCTGTGGTCATTAATTCCCTACCTTAATGATGAATTTGACCTCATTTATGGAGGTGGTAGCGCAATCTGCCGGCCTTATAGAGCCTGGCAGGTTGCGCTACCTTTGTGAAAAAGTAGTCCCACCAGCAGGGGGTGCTCTTTCCCTGACATGTACCTATGGGATCAAACGTCCTAATACAACGAGGCAGATTCCAGGCTGTGTAAAGGAGCAAATGTTTTTCTGAAACCTTAATCCGGCACCTGTAAAACGGAGCATCCTTCGCATGAGGCATTAAACTGGCCTCCTGACTTTCTGTGGTCATTAATTCCCTACCTTAATGATGAATTTGACCTCATTTATGGAGGTGGTAGCACATTCCGCTGGCCTGATTGAACCTGTCAGGATGCGCTACCCCTCTATCAGAGCAGCTTCATTCAACTGAAACAGAACAAGTTCAACTGTTGCTTGCAGTGGTCAGATTCTGGTTACTCTCTAAAGCTAAGCAGACCTGAGCCTAGTCTGTACATGGATGGGGGATACTTTGTGGAAAACTAGCTTCTTGCAGGAGATAGTTTTAGTCCAGCCAGCAGGGGTTGCTCATTCCCTGATATGTACTTTAGGTTCCAAAAGTCCAAACATACAAAAATGACTTCTGCAGTGTAAGGCTTTTGATGAAGCATTAAATCGCCCCATGTAAAAATGAGTGTCCTTCGGATGAGGCATTAAACAGGCCTCCTGACTTTCTGTGGTCATTAATTCCCTACCTTAATGATGAATTTGACCTCATTTATGGAGGTGGTAGTGCATTCCGCCGGCCTTATAGAGCTTGGCAGGTTGCGCTTCCTTTGTGAAAAACTAGACTGGCCAGCAGGGGAGGCTCTTTCCCTGACATGTACCTATGGGATCAAACGTCCTAATACAATGAGGCAGATTCCAGGCTGTGGAAAGGAGCAAATGTTTTTCTGAAACCTTAATCCGGCCCCAGTAAAAAGGAGTGTCCTTCGCAAGAGGCATTAAACTAGCCTCCTGACTTTCTGTGGTCATTAATTCCCTACCTTAATGATAAATTTGACCTCATTTATGGAGGTGGTAGCACATTCCGCTTGCCTGATTGAACCTGTCAGGATACGCTACCCCTCTATCAGAGCAGCTTCATTCAACCACAAACTTAAAAGTTCAACTGTTATTTGCAGTAGTCAGATGATAGTTAATCTCCAAAGCTAAACAGGACCAAGCCTGTTCTGTACATGGATGGGAGACCCTTTGTGGAAAACTAGCTTCTTGCAGGAGATAGTTTTAGTCCAGCCAGCAGGGGTTGCTCATTCCCTGATATGTACTTTAGGTTCCAAAAGTCCAAACATACAAAAATGACTTCTGCAGTGTAAGGCTTTTGATGAAGCATTAAATCGCCCCATGTAAAAATGAGTGTCCTTCGGATGAGGCATTAAACAGGCCTCCTGACTTTCTGTGGTCATTAATTCCCTACCTTAATGATGAATCTGACCTCATTTATGGAGGTGGTAGTGCATTCCGCCGGCCTTATAGAGCTTGGCAGGTTGCGCTTCCTTTGTGAAAAACTAGACTGGCCAGCAGGGGGGGCTCTTTCCCTGACATGTACCTATGGGATCAAACGTCCTAATACAACGAGGCAGATTCCAGGCTGTGGAAAGGAGCAAATGTTTTTCTGAAACCTTAATCCGGCCCCAGTAAAAAGGAGTGTCCTTCGCAAGAGGCATTAAACTAGCCTCCTGACTTTCTGTGGTCATTAATCCCTACCTTAATGATAAATTTGACTTCATTTATGGAGGTGGTAGCACATTCCGCTTGCCTGATTGAACCTGTCAGGATACGCTACCCCTCTATCAGAGCAGCTTCATTCAACCACAAACTTAAAAGTTCAACTGTTATTTGCAGTAGTCAGATGATAGTTAATCTCCAAAGCTAAACAGGGCCAAGCCTGTTCTGTACATGGATGGGAGACCCTTTGTGGAAAACTAGCTTCCTGTGGGAGATAGTTTTAGTCCAGCCAGCAGGGGTTGCTCATTTCCTGATATGTACTTTAGGTTCCAAAAGTCCAAATATACAAAAATGACTTCTGCAGTGTAAGGCTTTTGATGAAGCATTAAATCGCCCCATGTAAAAATGAGTGTCCTTCGGATGAGGCATTAAACAGGCCTCCTGAC
Source organism: Garra rufa (assembly GCF_049309525.1). Lineage (NCBI taxonomy): Eukaryota > Metazoa > Chordata > Actinopteri > Cypriniformes > Cyprinidae > Garra > Garra rufa. The sequence goes on along the minus strand of NW_027394278.1, from coordinate 9,010,636 downwards.
TTTCTGTGGTCATTATTCCCTACCTTAATGATGAATTTGACCTCATTTATGGAGGTGGTAGCGCAATCTGCCGGCCTTATAGAGACTGGCAGGTTGCGCTACCTTTGTGAAAAACTAGTCCCACCAGCAGGGGGTGCTCTTTCCCTGACATGTACCTATGGGATCAAACGTCCTAATACAATGAGGCAGATTCCAGGCTGTGTAAAGGAGCAAATGTTTTTCTGAAACCTTAGTCCGGCACCTGTAAAACGGAGCATCCTTCGGATGAGGCATTAAACAGGCCTCCTGACTTTCTGTGGTCATTAATTCCCTACCTTAATGATGAATTTGACCTCATTTATGGAGGTGGTAGCGCAATCTGCCGGCCTTATAGAGCCTGGCAGGTTGCGCTACCTTTGTGAAAAAGTAGTCCCACCAGCAGGGGGTGCTCTTTCCCTGACATGTACCTATGGGATCAAACGTCCTAATACAACGAGGCAGATTCCAGGCTGTGTAAAGGAGCAAATGTTTTTCTGAAACCTTAATCCGGCACCTGTAAAACGGAGCATCCTTCGCATGAGGCATTAAACTGGCCTCCTGACTTTCTGTGGTCATTAATTCCCTACCTTAATGATGAATTTGACCTCATTTATGGAGGTGGTAGCACATTCCGCTGGCCTGATTGAACCTGTCAGGATGCGCTACCCCTCTATCAGAGCAGCTTCATTCAACCGAAACAGAACAAGTTCAACTGTTGCTTGCAGTGGTCAGATTCTGGTTACTCTCTAAAGCTAAGCAGACCTGAGCCTGGTCTGTACATGGATGGGGGATACTTTGTGGAAAACTAGCTTCTTGCAGGAGATAGTTTTAGTCCAGCCAGCAGGGGTTGCTCATTCCCTGATATGTACTTTAGGTTCCAAAAGTCCAAACATACAAAAATGACTTCTGCAGTGTAAGGCTTTTGATGAAGCATTAAATCGCCCCATGTAAAAATGAGTGTCCTTCGGATGAGGCATTAAACAGGCCTCCTGACTTTCTGTGGTCATTAATTCCCTACCTTAATGATGAATTTGACCTCATTTATGGAGGTGGTAGTGCATTCCGCCGGCCTTATAGAGCTTGGCAGGTTGCGCTTCCTTTGTGAAAAACTAGACTGGCCAGCAGGGGAGGCTCTTTCCCTGACATGTACCTATGGGATCAAACGTCCTAATACAATGAGGCAGATTCCAGGCTGTGGAAAGGAGCAAATGTTTTTCTGAAACCTTAATCCGGCCCCAGTAAAAAGGAGTGTCCTTCGCAAGAGGCATTAAACTAGCCTCCTGACTTTCTGTGGTCATTAATTCCCTACCTTAATGATAAATTTGACCTCATTTATGGAGGTGGTAGCACATTCCGCTTGCCTGATTGAACCTGTCAGGATACGCTACCCCTCTATCAGAGCAGCTTCATTCAACCACAAACTTAAAAGTTCAACTGTTATTTGCAGTAGTCAGATGATAGTTAATCTCCAAAGCTAAACAGGGCCAAGCCTGTTCTGTACATGGATGGGAGACCCTTTGTGGAAAACTAGCTTCCTGTGGGAGATAGTTTTAGTCCAGCCAGCAGGGGTTGCTCATTTCCTGATATGTACTTTAGGTTCCAAAAGTCCAAATATACAAAAATGACTTCTGCAGTGTAAGGCTTTTGATGAAGCATTAAATCGCCCCATGTAAAAATGTGTGTCCTTCGGATGAGGCATTAAACAGGCCTCCTGACTTTCTGTGGTCATTAATTCCCTACCTTAATGATGAATTTGACCACATTTATGGAGGTGGTAGCGCAATCTGCCGGCCTTATAGAGACTGGCAGGTTGCGCTACCTTTGTGAAAAACTAGTCCCACCAGCAGGGGGTGCTCTTTCCCTGACATGTACCTATGGGATCAAACGTCCTAATACAACTGGGCAGATTCCAGGCTGTGGAAAGGAGCAAATGTTTTTATGAAACCTTAATCCGGCCCCAGTAAAAAGGAGTGTCCTTCGCAAGAGGCATTAAAATGGCCTCCTGACTTTCTGTGGTCATTAATTCCCTACCTTAATGATGAATTTGACCTCATTTATGGAGGTGGTAGCACATTCCGCTGGCCTGATTGAACCTGTCAGGATACGCTACCCCTCTATCCGAGCAGCTTCATTCAACCGAAATAGAACAGGTTCAACACTTTCTTGCAGTAGTCAGATTCTGGTTACTCTCTAAAGCTAAGCAGGCCCGAGCCTGGTCTGTACATGGGTGGGGGACACTTTGTGGAAAACTAGCTTCCTGTGGGAGATAGTTTTAGTCCAGCCAGCAGGGGTTGCTCATTCCCTGATATGTACTTTAGGTTCCAAAAGTCCAAACATACAAAAATGACTTCTGCAGTGTAAGGCTTTTGATGAAGCATTAAATCGCCCCATGTAAAAATGAGTGTCCTTCGGATGAGGCATTAAACAGGCCTCCTGACTTTCTGTGGTCATTAATTCCCTACCTTAATGATGAATTTGACCTTATTTATGGAGGTGGTAGCGCAATCTGCCGGACTTATAGAGACTGGCAGGTTGCGCTACCTTTGTGAAAAACTAGTCCCACCAGCAGGGGGTGCTCTTTCCCTGACATGTACCTATGGGATCAAACGTCCTAATACAACTGGGCAGATTCCAGGCTGTGGAAAGGAGCAAATGTTTTTATGAAACCTTAATCCGGCCCCAGTAAAAAGGAGTGTCCTTCGCAAGAGGCATTAAAATGGCCTCCTGAGTTTCTGTGGTCATTAATTCCCTACCTTAATGATGAATTTGACCTCATTTATGGACGTGGTAGCACATTCCGCTGGCCTGATTGAACCTGTCAGGATGCGCTACCCCTCTATCAGAGCAGCTTCATTCAACCGAAACAGAACAGGTTCAACTGTTGATTGCAGTAGTCAGATTCTGGTTACTGTCTAAAGCTAAGCAGGCCCGAGCCTGCTCTGTGCATGGATGGGGGACACTTTGTGCAAAACTAGCTTCCTGCGGGAGATAGTTTTAGTCCAGTCAGCAGGGGTTGCTCATTCCCTGATATGTACTTTAGGTTCCAAGAGTCCAAATATACCAAAATGACTTCTGCAGTGTAAGGCTTTTGATGAAGCATTAAATCGCCCCATGTAAAAATGAGTGTCCTTCGGATGAGGCATTAAACAGGCCTCCTGACTTTCTGTGGTCATTAATTCCCTACCTTAATGATGAATTTGACCTCATTCATGGAGGTGGTAGTGCATTCCGCCGGCCTTATAGAGCTTGGCAGGTTGCGCTTCCTTTGTGAAAAACTAGTCTGGCCAGCAGGGGGGGCTCTTTCCCTGACATGTACCTATGGGATCAAACGTCATAATTTAACGAGGCAGATTCCAGGCCGTGAAAAGGAGCAAATGTTTTTATGAAACCTTAACCGGCCCCAGTAAAAAGGAGTGTCCTTCGGATGAGGCATTAAACAGGCCTCCTGACTTTCTGTGGTCATTAATTCCCTACCTTAATGATGAATTTGACCTCATTTATGGAGGTGGTTGCGCAATCTGCCGGCCTTATAGAGCCTGGCAGGTTGCGCTACCATTGTGAAAAACTAGTCCCACCAGCAGGGGGTGCTCTTTCCCTGACATGTACCTATGGGATCAAACGTCCTAATACAACGAGGCAGATTCCAGGCTGTGTAAAGGAGCAAATCTTTTTCTGAAACCTTAGTCCGGCACCTGTAAAACGGAGCATACTTCGCATTAGGCATTAAACTGGCCTCCAGACTTTCTTTGGTCATTAATTCCCTACCTTAATGATGAATTTGACCTCATTTATGGAGGTGGTAGCACATTCCTGCTGGCCTGATTGAACCTGTCAGGATGCGCTACCCCTCTATCAGAGCAGCTTCATTCAACTGAAACAGAACAAGTTCAACTGTTTCTTGCAGTGGTCAGATTCTGGTTACTCTCTAAAGCTAAGCAGGCCTGAGCCTGGTTTGTACATGGATGGGGGATACTTTGTGGAAAACTAGCTTCTTGCAGGAGATAGTTTTAGTCCAGCCAGCAGGGGTTGCTCATTCCCTGATATGTACTTTAGGTTCCAAAAGTCCAAACATACAAAAATGACTTCTGCAGTGTAAGGCTTTTGATGAAGCATTAAATCGCCCCATGTAAAAATGAGTGTCCTTCGGATGAGGCATTAAACAGGCCTCCTGACTTTCTGTGGTCATTAATTCCCTACCTTAATGATGAATCTGACCTCATTTATGGAGGTGGTAGTGCATTCCGCCGGCCTTATAGAGCTTGGCAGGTTGCGCTTCCTTTGTGAAAAACTAGACTGGCCAGCAGGGGGGGCTCTTTCCCTGACATGTACCTATGGGATCAAACGTCCTAATACAACGAGGCAGATTCCAGGCTGTGGAAAGGAGCAAATGTTTTTCTGAAACCTTAATCCGGCCCCAGTAAAAAGGAGTGTCCTTCGCAAGAGGCATTAAACTAGCCTCCTGACTTTCTGTGGTCATTAATTCCCTACCTTAATGATAAATTTGACTTCATTTATGGAGGTGGTAGCACATTCCGCTTGCCTGATTGAACCTGTCAGGATACGCTACCCCTCTATCAGAGCAGCTTCATTCAACCACAAACTTAAAAGTTCAACTGTTATTTGCAGTAGTCAGATGATAGTTAATCTCCAAAGCTAAACAGGGCCAAGCCTGTTCTGTACATGGATGGGAGACCCTTTGTGGAAAACTAGCTTCCTGTGGGAGATAGTTTTAGTCCAGCCAGCAGGGGTTGCTCATTTCCTGATATGTACTTTAGGTTCCAAAAGTCCAAATATACAAAAATGACTTCTGCAGTGTAAGGCTTTTGATGAAGCATTAAATCGCCCCATGTAAAAATGAGTGTCCTTCGGATGAGGCATTAAACAGGCCTCCTGACTTTCTGTGGTCATTATTCCCTACCTTAATGATGAATTTGACCTCATTTATGGAGGTGGTAGCGCAATCTGCCGGCCTTATAGAGGCCTTATAGAACCTGCCAGTCTCTATAAGGCCGGCAGATTGCGCTACCACCTCCATAAATGAGGTCAAATTCATCATTGTGAAAAACTAGTCCCACCAGCAGGGGGTGCTCTTTCCCTGACATGTACCTATGGGATCAAACGTCCTAATACAATGAGGCAGATTCCAGGCTGTGTAAAGGAGCAAATGTTTTTCTGAAACCTTAGTCCGGCACCTGTAAAACGGAGCATCCTTTGGATGAGGCATTAAACAGGCCTCCTGACTTTCTGTGGTCATTAATTCCCTACCTTAATGATGAATTTGACCTCATTTATGGAGGTGGTAGCGCAATCTGCCGGCCTTATAGAGCCTGGCAGGTTGCGCTACCTTTGTGAAAAAGTAGTCCCACCAGCAGGGGGTGCTCTTTCCCTGACATGTACCTATGGGATCAAACGTCCTAATACAACGAGGCAGATTCCAGGCTGTGTAAAGGAGCAAATGTTTTTCTGAAACCTTAATCCGGCACCTGTAAAACGGAGCATCCTTCGCATGAGGCATTAAACTGGCCTCCTGACTTTCTGTGGTCATTAATTCCCTACCTTAATGATGAATTTGACCTCATTTATGGAGGTGGTAGCACATTCCGCTGGCCTGATTGAACCTGTCAGGATGCGCTACCCCTCTATCAGAGCAGCTTCATTCAACCGAAACAGAACAAGTTCAACTGTTGCTTGCAGTGGTCAGATTCTGGTTACTCTCTAAAGCTAAGCAGACCTGAGCCTGGTCTGTACATGGATGGGGGATACTTTGTGGAAAGCTAGCTTCTTGCAGGAGATAGTTTTAGTCCAGCCAGCAGGGGTTGCTCATTCCCTGATATGTACTTTAGGTTCCAAAAGTCCAAACATACAAAAATGACTTCTGCAGTGTAAGGCTTTTGATGAAGCATTAAATCGCCCCATGTAAAAATGAGTGTCCTTCGGATGAGGCATTAAACAGGCCTCCTGACTTTCTGTGGTCATTAATTCCCTACCTTAATGATGAATTTGACCTCATTTATGGAGGTGGTAGTGCATTCCGCCGGCCTTATAGAGCTTGGCAGGTTGCGCTTCCTTTGTGAAAAACTAGACTGGCCAGCAGGGGAGGCTCTTTCCCTGACATGTACCTATGGGATCAAACGTCCTAATACAATGAGGCAGATTCCAGGCTGTGGAAAGGAGCAAATGTTTTTCTGAAACCTTAATCCGGCCCCAGTAAAAAGGAGTGTCCTTCGCAAGAGGCATTAAACTAGCCTCCTGACTTTCTGTGGTCATTAATTCCCTACCTTAATGATAAATTTGACCTCATTTATGGAGGTGGTAGCACATTCCGCTTGCCTGATTGAACCTGTCAGGATACGCTACCCCTCTATCAGAGCAGCTTCATTCAACCACAAACTTAAAAGTTCAACTGTTATTTGCAGTAGTCAGATGATAGTTAATCTCCAAAGCTAAACAGGACCAAGCCTGTTCTGTACATGGATGGGAGACCCTTTGTGGAAAACTAGCTTCCTGTGGGAGATAGTTTTAGTCCAGCCAGCAGGGGTTGCTCATTTCCTGATATGTACTTTAGGTTCCAAAAGTCCAAATATACAAAAATGACTTCTGCAGTGTAAGGCTTTTGATGAAGCATTAAATCGCCCCATGTAAAAATGTGTGTCCTTCGGATGAGGCATTAAACAGGCCTCCTGACTTTCTGTGGTCATTAATTCCCTACCTTAATGATGAATTTGACCACATTTATGGAGGTGGTAGCACAATCTGCCGGCCTTATAGAGACTGGCAGGTTGCGCTACCTTTGTGAAAAACTAGTCCCACCAGCAGGGGGTGCTCTTTCCCTGACATGTACCTATGGGATCAAACGTCCTAATACAACTGGGCAGATTCCAGGCTGTGGAAAGGAGCAAATGTTTTTATGAAACCTTAATCCGGCCCCAGTAAAAAGGAGTGTCCTTCGCAAGAGGCATTAAAATGGCCTCCTGACTTTCTGTGGTCATTAATTCCCTACCTTAATGATGAATTTGACCTCATTTATGGAGGTGGTAGCACATTCCGCTGGCCTGATTGAACCTGTTAGGATGCGCTACCCCTCTATCAGAGCAGCTTCATTCAACCGAAACAGAACAGGTTCAACTGTTGATTGCAGTAGTCAGATTCTGGTTACTGTCTAAAGCTAAGCAGGCCCGAGCCTGCTCTGTGCATGGATGGGGGACACTTTGTGCAAAACTAGCTTCCTGCGGGAGATAGTTTTAGTCCAGTCAGCAGGGGTTGCTCATTCCCTGATATGTACTTTAGGTTCCAAGAGTCCAAATATACCAAAATGACTTCTGCAGTGTAAGGCTTTTGATGAAGCATTAAATCGCACCATGTAAAAATGAGTGTCCTTCGGATGAGGCATTAAACAGGCCTCCTGACTTTCTGTGGTCATTAATTCCCTACCTTAATGATGAATTTGACCTCATTCATGGAGGTGGTAGTGCATTCCGCCGGCCTTATAGAGCTTGGCAGGTTGCGCTTCCTTTGTGAAAAACTAGTCTGGCCAGCAGGGGGGGCTCTTTCCCTGACATGTACCTATGGGATCAAACGTCATAATTTAACGAGGCAGATTCCAGGCCGTGAAAAGGAGCAAATGTTTTTATGAAACCTTAACCGGCCCCAGTAAAAAGGAGTGTCCTTCGGATGAGGCATTAAACAGGCCTCCTGACTTTCTGTGGTCATTAATTCCCTACCTTAATGATGAATTTGACCTCATTTATGGAGGCGGTTGCGCAATCTGCCGGCCTTATAGAGCCTGGCAGGTTGCGCTACCATTGTGAAAAACTAGTCCCACCAGCAGGGGGTGCTCTTTCCCTGACATGTACCTATGGGATCAAACGTCCTAATACAACGAGGCAGATTCCAGGCTGTGTAAAGGAGCAAATGTTTTTCTGAAACCTTAGTCCGGCACCTGTAAAACGGAGCATACTTCGCATTAGGCATTAAACTGGCCTCCAGACTTTCTTTGGTCATTAATTCCCTACCTTAATGATGAATTTGACCTCATTTATGGAGGTGGTAGCACATTCCTGCTGGCCTGATTGAACCTGTCAGGATGCGCTACCCCTCTATCAGAGCAGCTTCATTCAACTGAAACAGAACAAGTTCAACTGTTGCTTGCAGTGGTCAGATTCTGGTTACTCTCTAAAGCTAAGCAGGCCTGAGCCTGGTTTGTACATGGATGGGGGATACTTTGTGGAAAACTAGCTTCTTGCAGGAGATAGTTTTAGTCCAGCCAGCAGGGGTTGCTCATTCCCTGATATGTACTTTAGGTTCCAAAAGTCCAAACATACAAAAATGACTTCTGCAGTGTAAGGCTTTTGATGAAGCATTAAATCGCCCCATGTAAAAATGAGTGTCCTTCGGATGAGGCATTAAACAGGCCTCTTGACTTTCTGTGGTCATTAATTCCCTACCTTAATGATGAATCTGACCTCATTTATGGAGGTGGTAGTGCATTCCGCCGGCCTTATAGAGCTTGGCAGGTTGCGCTTCCTTTGTGAAAAACTAGACTGGCCAGCAGGGGGGGCTCTTTCCCTGACATGTACCTATGGGATCAAACGTCCTAATACAACGAGGCAGATTCCAGGCTGTGGAAAGGAGCAAATGTTTTTCTGAAACCTTAATCCGGCCCCAGTAAAAAGGAGTGTCCTTCGCAAGAGGCATTAAACTAGCCTCCTGACTTTCTGTGGTCATTAATCCCTACCTTAATGATAAATTTGACTTCATTTATGGAGGTGGTAGCACATTCCGCTTGCCTGATTGAACCTGTCAGGATACGCTACCCCTCTATCAGAGCAGCTTCATTCAACCACAAACTTAAAAGTTCAACTGTTATTTGCAGTAGTCAGATGATAGTTAATCTCCAAAGCTAAACAGGGCCAAGCCTGTTCTGTACATGGATGGGAGACCCTTTGTGGAAAACTAGCTTCCTGTGGGAGATAGTTTTAGTCCAGCCAGCAGGGGTTGCTCATTTCCTGATATGTACTTTAGGTTCCAAAAGTCCAAATATACAAAAATGACTTCTGCAGTGTAAGGCTTTTGATGAAGCATTAAATCGCCCCATGTAAAAATGAGTGTCCTTCGGATGAGGCATTAAACAGGCCTCCTGACTTTCTGTGGTCATTATTCCCTACCTTAATGATGAATTTGACCTCATTTATGGAGGTGGTAGCGCAATCTGCCGGCCTTATAGAGACTGGCAGGTTGCGCTACCTTTGTGAAAAACTAGTCCCACCAGCAGGGGGTGCTCTTTCCCTGACATGTACCTATGGGATCAAACGTCCTAATACAATGAGGCAGATTCCAGGCTGTGTAAAGGAGCAAATGTTTTTCTGAAACCTTAGTCCGGCACCTGTAAAACGGAGCATCCTTCGGATGAGGCATTAAACAGGCCTCCTGACTTTCTGTGGTCATTAATTCCCTACCTTAATGATGAATTTGACCTCATTTATGGAGGTGGTAGCGCAATCTGCCGGCCTTATAGAGCCTGGCAGGTTGCGCTACCTTTGTGAAAAAGTAGTCCCACCAGCAGGGGGTGCTCTTTCCCTGACATGTACCTATGGGATCAAACGTCCTAATACAACGAGGCAGATTCCAGGCTGTGTAAAGGAGCAAATGTTTTTCTGAAACCTTAATCCGGCACCTGTAAAACGGAGCATCCTTCGCATGAGGCATTAAACTGGCCTCCTGACTTTCTGTGGTCATTAATTCCCTACCTTAATGATGAATTTGACCTCATTTATGGAGGTGGTAGCACATTCCGCTGGCCTGATTGAACCTGTCAGGATGCGCTACCCCTCTATCAGAGCAGCTTCATTCAACCGAAACAGAACAAGTTCAACTGTTGCTTGCAGTGATCAGATTCTGGTTACTCTCTAAAGCTAAGCAGACCTGAGCCTGGTCTGTACATGGATGGGGGATACTTTGTGGAAAACTAGCTTCTTGCAGGAGATAGTTTTAGTCCAGCCAGCAGGGGTTGCTCATTCCCTGATATGTACTTTAGGTTCCAAAAGTCCAAACATACAAAAATGACTTCTGCAGTGTAAGGCTTTTGATGAAGCATTAAATCGCCCCATGTAAAAATGAGTGTCCTTCGGATGAGGCATTAAACAGGCCTCCTGACTTTCTGTGGTCATTAATTCCCTACCTTAATGATGAATTTGACCTCATTTATGGAGGTGGTAGTGCATTCCGCCGGCCTTATAGAGCTTGGCAGGTTGCGCTTCCTTTGTGAAAAACTAGACTGGCCAGCAGGGGAGGCTCTTTCCCTGACATGTACCTATGGGATCAAACGTCCTAATACAATGAGGCAGATTCCAGGCTGTGGAAAGGAGCAAATGTTTTTCTGAAACCTTAATCCGGCCCCAGTAAAAAGGAGTGTCCTTCGCAAGAGGCATTAAACTAGCCTCCTGACTTTCTGTGGTCATTAATTCCCTACCTTAATGATAAATTTGACCTCATTTATGGAGGTGGTAGCACATTCCGCTTGCCTGATTGAACCTGTCAGGATACGCTACCCCTCTATCAGAGCAGCTTCATTCAACCACAAACTTAAAAGTTCAACTGTTATTTGCAGTAGTCAGATGATAGTTAATCTCCAAAGCTAAACAGGGCCAAGCCTGTTCTGTACATGGATGGGAGACCCTTTGTGGAAAACTAGCTTCCTGTGGGAGATAGTTTTAGTCCAGCCAGCAGGGGTTGCTCATTTCCTGATATGTACTTTAGGTTCCAAAAGTCCAAATATACAAAAATGACTTCTGCAGTGTAAGGCTTTTGATGAAGCATTAAATCGCCCCATGTAAAAATGTGTGTCCTTCGGATGAGGCATTAAACAGGCCTCCTGACTTTCTGTGGTCATTAATTCCCTACCTTAATGATGAATTTGACCACATTTATGGAGGTGGTAGCGCAATCTGCCGGCCTTATAGAGACTGGCAGGTTGCGCTACCTTTGTGAAAAACTAGTCCCACCAGCAGGGGGTGCTCTTTCCCTGACATGTACCTATGGGATCAAACGTCCTAATACAACTGGGCAGATTCCAGGCTGTGGAAAGGAGCAAATGTTTTTATGAAACCTTAATCCGGCCCCAGTAAAAAGGAGTGTCCTTCGCAAGAGGCATTAAAATGGCCTCCTGACTTTCTGTGGTCATTAATTCCCTACCTTAATGATGAATTTGACCTCATTTATGGAGGTGGTAGCACATTCCGCTGGCCTGATTGAACCTGTCAGGATACGCTACCCCTCTATCAGAGCAGCTTCATTCAACCGAAACAGAACAGGTTCAACTGTTGCTTGCAGTAGTCAGATTCTGGTTACTCTCTAAAGCTAAGCAGGCCCGAGCCTGGTCTGTACATGGGTGGGGGACACTTTGTGGAAAACTAGCTTCCTGTGGGAGATAGTTTTAGTCCAGCCAGCAGGGGTTGCTCATTCCCTGATATGTACTTTAGGTTCCAAAAGTCCAAACATACAAAAATGACTTCTGCAGTGTAAGGCTTTTGATGAAGCATTAAATCGCCCCATGTAAAAATGAGTGTCCTTCGGATGAGGCATTAAACAGGCCTCCTGACTTTCTGTGGTCATTAATTCCCTACCTTAATGATGAATTTGACCTTATTTATGGAGGTGGTAGCGCAATCTGCCGGACTTATAGAGACTGGCAGGTTGCGCTACTTTTGTGAAAAACTAGTCCCACCAGCAGGGGGTGCTCTTTCCCTGACATGTACCTATGGGATCAAACGTCCTAATACAACTGGGCAGATTCCAGGCTGTGGAAAGGAGCAAATGTTTTTATGAAACCTTAATCCGGCCCCAGTAAAAAGGAGTGTCCTTCGCAAGAGGCATTAAAATGGCCTCCTGACTTTCTGTGGTCATTAATTCCCTACCTTAATGATGAATTTGACCTCATTTATGGAGGTGGTAGCACATTCCGCTGGCCTGATTGAACCTGTTAGGATGCGCTACCCCTCTATCAGAGCAGCTTCATTCAACCGAAACAGAACAGGTTCAACTGTTGATTGCAGTAGTCAGATTCTGGTTACTGTCTAAAGCTAAGCAGGCCCGAGCCTGCTCTGTGCATGGATGGGGGACACTTTGTGCAAAACTAGCTTCCTGCGGGAGATAGTTTTAGTCCAGTCAGCAGGGGTTGCTCATTCCCTGATATGTACTTTAGGTTCCAAGAGTCCAAATATACCAAAATGACTTCTGCAGTGTAAGGCTTTTGATGAAGCATTAAATCGCCCCATGTAAAAATGAGTGTCCTTCGGATGAGGCATTAAACAGGCCTCCTGACTTTCTGTGGTCATTAATTCCCTACCTTAATGATGAATTTGACCTCATTCATGGAGGTGGTAGTGCATTCCGCCGGCCTTATAGAGCTTGGCAGGTTGCGCTTCCTTTGTGAAAAACTAGTCTGGCCAGCAGGGGGGGCTCTTTCCCTGACATGTACCTATGGGATCAAACGTCATAATTTAACGAGGCAGATTCCAGGCCGTGAAAAGGAGCAAATGTTTTTATGAAACCTTAACCGGCCCCAGTAAAAAGGAGTGTCCTTCGGATGAGGCATTAAACAGGCCTCCTGACTTTCTGTGGTCATTAATTCCCTACCTTAATGATGAATTTGACCTCATTTATGGAGGTGGTTGCGCAATCTGCCGGCCTTATAGAGCCTGGCAGGTTGCGCTACCATTGTGAAAAACTAGTCCCACCAGCAGGGGGTGCTCTTTCCCTGACATGTACCTATGGGATCAAACGTCCTAATACAACGAGGCAGATTCCAGGCTGTGTAAAGGAGCAAATGTTTTTCTGAAACCTTAGTCCGGCACCTGTAAAACGGAGCATACTTCGCATTACTGGCCTCCAGACTTTCTTTGGTCATTAATTCCCTACCTTAATGATGAATTTGACCTCATTTATGGAGGTGGTAGCACATTCCTGCTGGCCTGATTGAACCTGTCAGGATGCGCTACCCCTCTATCAGAGCAGCTTCATTCAACTGAAACAGAACAAGTTCAACTGTTGCTTGCAGTGGTCAGATTCTGGTTACTCTCTAAAGCTAAGCAGGCCTGAGCCTGGTTTGTACATGGATGGGGGATACTTTGTGGAAAACTAGCTTCTTGCAGGAGATAGTTTTAGTCCAGCCAGCAGGGGTTGCTCATTCCCTGATATGTACTTTAGGTTCCAAAAGTCCAAACATACAAAAATGACTTCTGCAGTGTAAGGCTTTTGATGAAGCATTAAATCGCCCCATGTAAAAATGAGTGTCCTTCGGATGAGGCATTAAACAGGCCTCCTGACTTTCTGTGGTCATTAATTCCCTACCTTAATGATGAATCTGACCTCATTTATGGAGGTGGTAGTGCATTCCGCCGGCCTTATAGAGCTTGGCAGGTTGCGCTTCCTTTGTGAAAAACTAGACTGGCCAGCAGGGGGGGCTCTTTCCCTGACATGTACCTATGGGATCAAACGTCCTAATACAACGAGGCAGATTCCAGGCTGTGGAAAGGAGCAAATGTTTTTCTGAAACCTTAATCCGGCCCCAGTAAAAAGGAGTGTCCTTCGCAAGAGGCATTAAACTAGCCTCCTGACTTTCTGTGGTCATTAATTCCCTACCTTAATGATAAATTTGACTTCATTTATGGAGGTGGTAGCACATTCCGCTTGCCTGATTGAACCTGTCAGGATACGCTACCCCTCTATCAGAGCAGCTTCATTCAACCACAAACTTAAAAGTTCAACTGTTATTTGCAGTAGTCAGATGATAGTTAATCTCCAAAGCTAAACAGGGCCAAGCCTGTTCTGTACATGGATGGGAGACCCTTTGTGGAAAACTAGCTTCCTGTGGGAGATAGTTTTAGTCCAGCCAGCAGGGGTTGCTCATTTCCTGATATGTACTTTAGGTTCCAAAAGTCCAAATATACAAAAATGACTTCTGCAGTGTAAGGCTTTTGATGAAGCATTAAATCGCCCCATGTAAAAATGAGTGTCCTTCGGATGAGGCATTAAACAGGCCTCCTGACTTTCTGTGGTCATTATTCCCTACCTTAATGATGAATTTGACCTCATTTATGGAGGTGGTAGCGCAATCTGCCGGCCTTATAGAGACTGGCAGGTTGCGCTACCTTTGTGAAAAACTAGTCCCACCAGCAGGGGGTGCTCTTTCCCTGACATGTACCTATGGGATCAAACGTCCTAATACAATGAGGCAGATTCCAGGCTGTGTAAAGGAGCAAATGTTTTTCTGAAACCTTAGTCCGGCACCTGTAAAACGGAGCATCCTTCGGATGAGGCATTAAACAGGCCTCCTGACTTTCTGTGGTCATTAATTCCCTACCTTAATGATGAATTTGACCTCATTTATGGAGGTGGTAGCGCAATCTGCCGGCCTTATAGAGCCTGGCAGGTTGCGCTACCTTTGTGAAAAAGTAGTCCCACCAGCAGGGGGTGCTCTTTCCCTGACATGTACCTATGGGATCAAACGTCCTAATACAACGAGGCAGATTCCAGGCTGTGTAAAGGAGCAAATGTTTTTCTGAAACCTTAATCCGGCACCTGTAAAACGGAGCATCCTTCGCATGAGGCATTAAACTGGCCTCCTGACTTTCTGTGGTCATTAATTCCCTACCTTAATGATGAATTTGACCTCATTTATGGAGGTGGTAGCACATTCCGCTGGCCTGATTGAACCTGTCAGGATGCGCTACCCCTCTATCAGAGCAGCTTCATTCAACCACAAACTTAAAAGTTCAACTGTTATTTGCAGTAGTCAGATGATAGTTAATCTCCAAAGCTAAACAGGGCCAAGCCTGTTCTGTACATGGATGGGAGACCCTTTGTGGAAAACTAGCTTCCTGTGGGAGATAGTTTTAGTCCAGCCAGCAGGGGTTGCTCATTTCCTGATATGTACTTTAGGTTCCAAAAGTCCAAATATACAAAAATGACTTCTGCAGTGTAAGGCTTTTGATGAAGCATTAAATCGCCCCATGTAAAAATGTGTGTCCTTCGGATGAGGCATTAAACAGGCCTCCTGACTTTCTGTGGTCATTAATTCCCTACCTTAATGATGAATTTGACCACATTTATGGAGGTGGTAGCGCAATCTGCCGGCCTTATAGAGACTGGCAGGTTGCGCTACCTTTGTGAAAAACTAGTCCCACCAGCAGGGGGTGCTCTTTCCCTGACATGTACCTATGGGATCAAACGTCCTAATACAACTGGGCAGATTCCAGGCTGTGGAAAGGAGCAAATGTTTTTATGAAACCTTAATCCGGCCCCAGTAAAAAGGAGTGTCCTTCGCAAGAGGCATTAAAATGGCCTCCTGACTTTCTGTGGTCATTAATTCCCTACCTTAATGATGAATTTGACCTCATTTATGGAGGTGGTAGCACATTCCGCTGGCCTGATTGAACCTGTCAGGATACGCTACCCCTCTATCAGAGCAGCTTCATTCAACCGAAATAGAACAGGTTCAACTGTTGCTTGCAGTAGTCAGATTCTGGTTACCCTCTAAAGCTAAGCAGGCCCGAGCCTGGTCTGTACATGGGTGGGGGACACTTTGTGGAAAACTAGCTTCCTGTGGGAGATAGTTTTAGTCCAGCCAGCAGGGGTTGCTCATTCCCTGATATGTACTTTAGGTTCCAAAAGTCCAAACATACAAAAATGACTTCTGCAGTGTAAGGCTTTTGATGAAGCATTAAATCGCCCCATGTAAAAATGAGTGTCCTTCGGATGAGGCATTAAACAGGCCTCCTGACTTTCTGTGGTCATTAATTCCCTACCTTAATGATGAATTTGACCTTATTTATGGAGGTGGTAGCGCAATCTGCCGGCCTTATAGAGACTGGCAGGTTGCGCTACCTTTGTGAAAAACTAGTCCCACCAGCAGGGGGTGCTCTTTCCCTGACATGTACCTATGGGATCAAACGTCCTAATACAACTGGGCAGATTCCAGGCTGTGGAAAGGAGCAAATGTTTTTATGAAACCTTAATCCGGCCCCAGTAAAAAGGAGTGTCCTTCGCAAGAGGCATTAAAATGGCCTCCTGACTTTCTGTGGTCATTAATTCCCTACCTTAATGATGAATTTGACCTCATTTATGGAGGTGGTAGCACATTCCGCTGGCCTGATTGAACCTGTTAGGATGCGCTACCCCTCTATCAGAGCAGCTTCATTCAACCGAAACAGAACAGGTTCAACTGTTGATTGCAGTAGTCAGATTCTGGTTACTGTCTAAAGCTAAGCAGGCCCGAGCCTGCTCTGTGCATGGATGGGGGACACTTTGTGCAAAACTAGCTTCCTGCGGGAGATAGTTTTAGTCCAGTCAGCAGGGGTTGCTCATTCCCTGATATGTACTTTAGGTTCCAAGAGTCCAAATATACCAAAATGACTTCTGCAGTGTAAGGCTTTTGATGAAGCATTAAATCGCCCCATGTAAAAATGAGTGTCCTTCGGATGAGGCATTAAACAGGCCTCCTGACTTTCTGTGGTCATTAATTCCCTACCTTAATGATGAATTTGACCTCATTCATGGAGGTGGTAGTGCATTCCGCCGGCCTTATAGAGCTTGGCAGGTTGCGCTTCCTTTGTGAAAAACTAGTCTGGCCAGCAGGGGGGGCTCTTTCCCTGACATGTACCTATGGGATCAAACGTCATAATTTAACGAGGCAGATTCCAGGCCGTGAAAAGGAGCAAATGTTTTTATGAAACCTTAACCGGCCCCAGTAAAAAGGAGTGTCCTTCGGATGAGGCATTAAACAGGCCTCCTGACTTTCTGTGGTCATTAATTCCCTACCTTAATGATGAATTTGACCTCATTTATGGAGGTGGTTGCGCAATCTGCCGGCCTTATAGAGCCTGGCAGGTTGCGCTACCATTGTGAAAAACTAGTCCCACCAGCAGGGGGTGCTCTTTCCCTGACATGTACCTATGGGATCAAACGTCCTAATACAACGAGGCAGATTCCAGGCTGTGTAAAGGAGCAAATGTTTTTCTGAAACCTTAGTCCGGCACCTGTAAAACGGAGCATACTTCGCATTACTGGCCTCCAGACTTTCTTTGGTCATTAATTCCCTACCTTAATGATGAATTTGACCTCATTTATGGAGGTGGTAGCACATTCCTGCTGGCCTGATTGAACCTGTCAGGATGCGCTACCCCTCTATCAGAGCAGCTTCATTCAACTGAAACAGAACAAGTTCAACTGTTGCTTGCAGTGGTCAGATTCTGGTTACTCTCTAAAGCTAAGCAGGCCTGAGCCTGGTTTGTACATGGATGGGGGATACTTTGTGGAAAACTAGCTTCTTGCAGGAGATAGTTTTAGTCCAGCCAGCAGGGGTTGCTCATTCCCTGATATGTACTTTAGGTTCCAAAAGTCCAAACATACAAAAATGACTTCTGCAGTGTAAGGCTTTTGATGAAGCATTAAATCGCCCCATGTAAAAATGAGTGTCCTTCGGATGAGGCATTAAACAGGCCTCCTGACTTTCTGTGGTCATTAATTCCCTACCTTAATGATGAATCTGACCTCATTTATGGAGGTGGTAGTGCATTCCGCCGGCCTTATAGAGCTTGGCAGGTTGCGCTTCCTTTGTGAAAAACTAGACTGGCCAGCAGGGGGGGCTCTTTCCCTGACATGTACCTATGGGATCAAACGTCCTAATACAACGAGGCAGATTCCAGGCTGTGGAAAGGAGCAAATGTTTTTCTGAAACCTTAATCCGGCCCCAGTAAAAAGGAGTGTCCTTCGCAAGAGGCATTAAACTAGCCTCCTGACTTTCTGTGGTCATTAATTCCCTACCTTAATGATAAATTTGACTTCATTTATGGAGGTGGTAGCACATTCCGCTTGCCTGATTGAACCTGTCAGGATACGCTACCCCTCTATCAGAGCAGCTTCATTCAACCACAAACTTAAAAGTTCAACTGTTATTTGCAGTAGTCAGATGATAGTTAATCTCCAAAGCTAAACAGGGCCAAGCCTGTTCTGTACATGGATGGGAGACCCTTTGTGGAAAACTAGCTTCCTGTGGGAGATAGTTTTAGTCCAGCCAGCAGGGGTTGCTCATTTCCTGATATGTACTTTAGGTTCCAAAAGTCCAAATATACAAAAATGACTTCTGCAGTGTAAGGCTTTTGATGAAGCATTAAATCGCCCCATGTAAAAATGAGTGTCCTTCGGATGAGGCATTAAACAGGCCTCCTGACTTTCTGTGGTCATTATTCCCTACCTTAATGATGAATTTGACCTCATTTATGGAGGTGGTAGCGCAATCTGCCGGCCTTATAGAGACTGGCAGGTTGCGCTACCTTTGTGAAAAACTAGTCCCACCAGCAGGGGGTGCTCTTTCCCTGACATGTACCTATGGGATCAAACGTCCTAATACAATGAGGCAGATTCCAGGCTGTGTAAAGGAGCAAATGTTTTTCTGAAACCTTAGTCCGGCACCTGTAAAACGGAGCATCCTTCGGATGAGGCATTAAACAGGCCTCCTGACTTTCTGTGGTCATTAATTCCCTACCTTAATGATGAATTTGACCTCATTTATGGAGGTGGTAGCGCAATCTGCCGGCCTTATAGAGCCTGGCAGGTTGCGCTACCTTTGTGAAAAAGTAGTCCCACCAGCAGGGGGTGCTCTTTCCCTGACATGTACCTATGGGATCAAACGTCCTAATACAACGAGGCAGATTCCAGGCTGTGTAAAGGAGCAAATGTTTTTCTGAAACCTTAATCCGGCACCTGTAAAACGGAGCATCCTTCGCATGAGGCATTAAACTGGCCTCCTGACTTTCTGTGGTCATTAATTCCCTACCTTAATGATGAATTTGACCTCATTTATGGAGGTGGTAGCACATTCCGCTGGCCTGATTGAACCTGTCAGGATGCGCTACCCCTCTATCAGAGCAGCTTCATTCAACCACAAACTTAAAAGTTCAACTGTTATTTGCAGTAGTCAGATGATAGTTAATCTCCAAAGCTAAACAGGGCCAAGCCTGTTCTGTACATGGATGGGAGACCCTTTGTGGAAAACTAGCTTCCTGTGGGAGATAGTTTTAGTCCAGCCAGCAGGGGTTGCTCATTTCCTGATATGTACTTTAGGTTCCAAAAGTCCAAATATACAAAAATGACTTCTGCAGTGTAAGGCTTTTGATGAAGCATTAAATCGCCCCATGTAAAAATGTGTGTCCTTCGGATGAGGCATTAAACAGGCCTCCTGACTTTCTGTGGTCATTAATTCCCTACCTTAATGATGAATTTGACCACATTTATGGAGGTGGTAGCGCAATCTGCCGGCCTTATAGAGACTGGCAGGTTGCGCTACCTTTGTGAAAAACTAGTCCCACCAGCAGGGGGTGCTCTTTCCCTGACATGTACCTATGGGATCAAACGTCCTAATACAACTGGGCAGATTCCAGGCTGTGGAAAGGAGCAAATGTTTTTATGAAACCTTAATCCGGCCCCAGTAAAAAAGAGTGTCCTTCGCAAGAGGCATTAAAATGGCCTCCTGACTTTCTGTGGTCATTAATTCCCTACCTTAATGATGAATTTGACCTCATTTATGGAGGTGGTAGCACATTCCGCTGGCCTGATTGAACCTGTCAGGATACGCTACCCCTCTATCAGAGCAGCTTCATTCAACCGAAATAGAACAGGTTCAACTGTTGCTTGCAGTAGTCAGATTCTGGTTACCCTCTAAAGCTAAGCAGGCCCGAGCCTGGTCTGTACATGGGTGGGGGACACTTTGTGGAAAACTAGCTTCCTGTGGGAGATAGTTTTAGTCCAGCCAGCAGGGGTTGCTCATTCCCTGATATGTACTTTAGGTTCCAAAAGTCCAAACATACAAAAATGACTTCTGCAGTGTAAGGCTTTTGATGAAGCATTAAATCGCCCCATGTAAAAATGAGTGTCCTTCGGATGAGGCATTAAACAGGCCTCCTGACTTTCTGTGGTCATTAATTCCCTACCTTAATGATGAATTTGACCTTATTTATGGAGGTGGTAGCGCAATCTGCCGGACTTATAGAGACTGGCAGGTTGCGCTACCTTTGTGAAAAACTAGTCCCACCAGCAGGGGGTGCTCTTTCCCTGACATGTACCTATGGGATCAAACGTCCTAATACAACTGGGCAGATTCCAGGCTGTGGAAAGGAGCAAATGTTTTTATGAAACCTTAATCCGGCCCCAGTAAAAAGGAGTGTCCTTCGCAAGAGGCATTAAAATGGCCTCCTGACTTTCTGTGGTCATTAATTCCCTACCTTAATGATGAATTTGACCTCATTTATGGAGGTGGTAGCACATTCCGCTGGCCTGATTGAACCTGTTAGGATGCGCTACCCCTCTATCAGAGCAGCTTCATTCAACCGAAACAGAACAGGTTCAACTGTTGATTGCAGTAGTCAGATTCTGGTTACTGTCTAAAGCTAAGCAGGCCCGAGCCTGCTCTGTGCATGGATGGGGGACACTTTGTGCAAAACTAGCTTCCTGCGGGAGATAGTTTTAGTCCAGTCAGCAGGGGTTGCTCATTCCCTGATATGTACTTTAGGTTCCAAGAGTCCAAATATACCAAAATGACTTCTGCAGTGTAAGGCTTTTGATGAAGCATTAAATCGCCCCATGTAAAAATGAGTGTCCTTCGGATGAGGCATTAAACAGGCCTCCTGACTTTCTGTGGTCATTAATTCCCTACCTTAATGATGAATTTGACCTCATTCATGGAGGTGGTAGTGCATTCCGCCGGCCTTATAGAGCTTGGCAGGTTGCGCTTCCTTTGTGAAAAACTAGTCTGGCCAGCAGGGGGGGCTCTTTCCCTGACATGTACCTATGGGATCAAACGTCATAATTTAACGAGGCAGATTCCAGGCCGTGAAAAGGAGCAAATGTTTTTATGAAACCTTAACCGGCCCCAGTAAAAAGGAGTGTCCTTCGGATGAGGCATTAAACAGGCCTCCTGACTTTCTGTGGTCATTAATTCCCTACCTTAATGATGAATTTGACCTCATTTATGGAGGTGGTTGCGCAATCTGCCGGCCTTATAGAGCCTGGCAGGTTGCGCTACCATTGTGAAAAACTAGTCCCACCAGCAGGGGGTGCTCTTTCCCTGACATGTACCTATGGGATCAAACGTCCTAATACAACGAGGCAGATTCCAGGCTGTGTAAAGGAGCAAATGTTTTTCTGAAACCTTAGTCCGGCACCTGTAAAACGGAGCATACCTCGCATTACTGGCCTCCAGACTTTCTTTGGTCATTAATTCCCTACCTTAATGATGAATTTGACCTCATTTATGGAGGTGGTAGCACATTCCTGCTGGCCTGATTGAACCTGTCAGGATGCGCTACCCCTCTATCAGAGCAGCTTCATTCAACTGAAACAGAACAAGTTCAACTGTTGCTTGCAGTGGTCAGATTCTGGTTACTCTCTAAAGCTAAGCAGGCCTGAGCCTGGTTTGTACATGGATGGGGGATACTTTGTGGAAAACTAGCTTCTTGCAGGAGATAGTTTTAGTCCAGCCAGCAGGGGTTGCTCATTCCCTGATATGTACTTTAGGTTCCAAAAGTCCAAACATACAAAAATGACTTCTGCAGTGTAAGGCTTTTGATGAAGCATTAAATCGCCCCATGTAAAAATGAGTGTCCTTCGGATGAGGCATTAAACAGGCCTCCTGACTTTCTGTGGTCATTAATTCCCTACCTTAATGATGAATCTGACCTCATTTATGGAGGTGGTAGTGCATTCCGCCGGCCTTATAGAGCTTGGCAGGTTGCGCTTCCTTTGTGAAAAACTAGACTGGCCAGCAGGGGGGGCTCTTTCCCTGACATGTACCTATGGGATCAAACGTCCTAATACAACGAGGCAGATTCCAGGCTGTGGAAAGGAGCAAATGTTTTTCTGAAACCTTAATCCGGCCCCAGTAAAAAGGAGTGTCCTTCGCAAGAGGCATTAAACTAGCCTCCTGACTTTCTGTGGTCATTAATTCCCTACCTTAATGATAAATTTGACTTCATTTATGGAGGTGGTAGCACATTCCGCTTGCCTGATTGAACCTGTCAGGATACGCTACCCCTCTATCAGAGCAGCTTCATTCAACCACAAACTTAAAAGTTCAACTGTTATTTGCAGTAGTCAGATGATAGTTAATCTCCAAAGCTAAACAGGGCCAAGCCTGTTCTGTACATGGATGGGAGACCCTTTGTGGAAAACTAGCTTCCTGTGGGAGATAGTTTTAGTCCAGCCAGCAGGGGTTGCTCATTTCCTGATATGTACTTTAGGTTCCAAAAGTCCAAATATACAAAAATGACTTCTGCAGTGTAAGGCTTTTGATGAAGCATTAAATCGCCCCATGTAAAAATGAGTGTCCTTCGGATGAGGCATTAAACAGGCCTCCTGACTTTCTGTGGTCATTAATTCCCTACCTTAATGATGAATTTGACCTCATTTATGGAGGTGGTAGTGCATTCCGCCGGCCTTATAGAGCTTGGCAGGTTGCGCTTCCTTTGTGAAAAACTAGACTGGCCAGCAGGGGAGGCTCTTTCCCTGACATGTACCTATGGGATCAAACGTCCTAATACAATGAGGCAGATTCCAGGCTGTGGAAAGGAGCAAATGTTTTTCTGAAACCTTAATCCGGCCCCAGTAAAAAGGAGTGTCCTTCGCAAGAGGCATTAAACTAGCCTCCTGACTTTCTGTGGTCATTAATTCCCTACCTTAATGATAAATTTGACCTCATTTATGGAGGTGGTAGCACATTCCGCTTGCCTGATTGAACCTGTCAGGATACGCTACCCCTCTATCAGAGCAGCTTCATTCAACCACAAACTTAAAAGTTCAACTGTTATTTGCAGTAGTCAGATGATAGTTAATCTCCAAAGCTAAACAGGGCCAAGCCTGTTCTGTACATGGATGGGAGACCCTTTGTGGAAAACTAGCTTCCTGTGGGAGATAGTTTTAGTCCAGCCAGCAGGGGTTGCTCATTTCCTGATATGTACTTTAGGTTCCAAAAGTCCAAATATACAAAAATGACTTCTGCAGTGTAAGGCTTTTGATGAAGCATTAAATCGCCCCATGTAAAAATGTGTGTCCTTCGGATGAGGCATTAAACAGGCCTCCTGACTTTCTGTGGTCATTAATTCCCTACCTTAATGATGAATTTGACCACATTTATGGAGGTGGTAGCGCAATCTGCCGGCCTTATAGAGACTGGCAGGTTGCGCTACCTTTGTGAAAAACTAGTCCCACCAGCAGGGGGTGCTCTTTCCCTGACATGTACCTATGGGATCAAACGTCCTAATACAACTGGGCAGATTCCAGGCTGTGGAAAGGAGCAAATGTTTTTATGAAACCTTAATCCGGCCCCAGTAAAAAGGAGTGTCCTTCGCAAGAGGCATTAAAATGGCCTCCTGACTTTCTGTGGTCATTAATTCCCTACCTTAATGATGAATTTGACCTCATTTATGGAGGTGGTAGCACATTCCGCTGGCCTGATTGAACCTGTCAGGATACGCTACCCCTCTATCAGAGCAGCTTCATTCAACCGAAATAGAACAGGTTCAACTGTTGCTTGCAGTAGTCAGATTCTGGTTACTCTCTAAAGCTAAGCAGGCCCGAGCCTGGTCTGTACATGGGTGGGGGACACTTTGTGGAAAACTAGCTTCCTGTGGGAGATAGTTTTAGTCCAGCCAGCAGGGGTTGCTCATTCCCTGATATGTACTTTAGGTTCCAAAAGTCCAAACATACAAAAATGACTTCTGCAGTGTAAGGCTTTTGATGAAGCATTAAATCGCCCCATGTAAAAATGAGTGTCCTTCGGATGAGGCATTAAACAGGCCTCCTGACTTTCTGTGGTCATTAATTCCCTACCTTAATGATGAATTTGACCTTATTTATGGAGGTGGTAGCGCAATCTGCCGGACTTATAGAGACTGGCAGGTTGCGCTACCTTTGTGAAAAACTAGTCCCACCAGCAGGGGGTGCTCTTTCCCTGACATGTACCTATGGGATCAAACGTCCTAATACAACTGGGCAGATTCCAGGCTGTGGAAAGGAGCAAATGTTTTTATGAAACCTTAATCCGGCCCCAGTAAAAAGGAGTGTCCTTCGCAAGAGGCATTAAAATGGCCTCCTGACTTTCTGTGGTCATTAATTCCCTACCTTAATGATGAATTTGACCTCATTTATGGAGGTGGTAGCACATTCCGCTGGCCTGATTGAACCTGTTAGGATGCGCTACCCCTCTATCAGAGCAGCTTCATTCAACCGAAACAGAACAGGTTCAACTGTTGATTGCAGTAGTCAGATTCTGGTTACTGTCTAAAGCTAAGCAGGCCCGAGCCTGCTCTGTGCATGGATGGGGGACACTTTGTGCAAAACTAGCTTCCTGCGGGAGATAGTTTTAGTCCAGTCAGCAGGGGTTGCTCATTCCCTGATATGTACTTTAGGTTCCAAGAGTCCAAATATACCAAAATGACTTCTGCACTGTAAGGCTTTTGATGAAGCATTAAATCGCCCCATGTAAAAATGAGTGTCCTTCGGATGAGGCATTAAACAGGCCTCCTGACTTTCTGTGGTCATTAATTCCCTACCTTAATGATGAATTTGACCTCATTCATGGAGGTGGTAGTGCATTCCGCCGGCCTTATAGAGCTTGGCAGGTTGCGCTTCCTTTGTGAAAAACTAGTCTGGCCAGCAGGGGGGGCTCTTTCCCTGACATGTACCTATGGGATCAAACGTCATAATTTAACGAGGCAGATTCCAGGCCGTGAAAAGGAGCAAATGTTTTTATGAAACCTTAACCGGCCCCAGTAAAAAGGAGTGTCCTTCGGATGAGGCATTAAACAGGCCTCCTGACTTTCTGTGGTCATTAATTCCCTACCTTAATGATGAATTTGACCTCATTTATGGAGGTGGTTGCGCAATCTGCCGGCCTTATAGAGCCTGGCAGGTTGCGCTACCATTGTGAAAAACTAGTCCCACCAGCAGGGGGTGCTCTTTCCCTGACATGTACCTATGGGATCAAACGTCCTAATACAACGAGGCAGATTCCAGGCTGTGTAAAGGAGCAAATGTTTTTCTGAAACCTTAGTCCGGCACCTGTAAAACGGAGCATACTTCGCATTACTGGCCTCCAGACTTTCTTTGGTCATTAATTCCCTACCTTAATGATGAATTTGACCTCATTTATGGAGGTGGTAGCACATTCCTGCTGGCCTGATTGAACCTGTCAGGATGCGCTACCCCTCTATCAGAGCAGCTTCATTCAACTGAAACAGAACAAGTTCAACTGTTGCTTGCAGTGGTCAGATTCTGGTTACTCTCTAAAGCTAAGCAGGCCTGAGCCTGGTTTGTACATGGATGGGGGATACTTTGTGGAAAACTAGCTTCTTGCAGGAGATAGTTTTAGTCCAGCCAGCAGGGGTTGCTCATTCCCTGATATGTACTTTAGGTTCCAAAAGTCCAAACATACAAAAATGACTTCTGCAGTGTAAGGCTTTTGATGAAGCATTAAATCGCCCCATGTAAAAATGAGTGTCCTTCGGATGAGGCATTAAACAGGCCTCCTGACTTTCTGTGGTCATTAATTCCCTACCTTAATGATGAATCTGACCTCATTTATGGAGGTGGTAGTGCATTCCGCCGGCCTTATAGAGCTTTGCAGGTTGCGCTTCCTTTGTGAAAAACTAGACTGGCCAGCAGGGGGGGCTCTTTCCCTGACATGTACCTATGGGATCAAACGTCCTAATACAACGAGGCAGATTCCAGGCTGTGGAAAGGAGCAAATGTTTTTCTGAAACCTTAATCCGGCCCCAGTAAAAAGGAGTGTCCTTCGCAAGAGGCATTAAACTAGCCTCCTGACTTTCTGTGGTCATTAATTCCCTACCTTAATGATAAATTTGACTTCATTTATGGAGGTGGTAGCACATTCCGCTTGCCTGATTGAACCTGTCAGGATACGCTACCCCTCTATCAGAGCAGCTTCATTCAACCACAAACTTAAAAGTTCAACTGTTATTTGCAGTAGTCAGATGATAGTTAATCTCCAAAGCTAAACAGGGCCAAGCCTGTTCTGTACATGGATGGGAGACCCTTTGTGGAAAACTAGCTTCCTGTGGGAGATAGTTTTAGTCCAGCCAGCAGGGGTTGCTCATTTCCTGATATGTACTTTAGGTTCCAAAAGTCCAAATATACAAAAATGACTTCTGCAGTGTAAGGCTTTTGATGAAGCATTAAATCGCCCCATGTAAAAATGAGTGTCCTTCGGATGAGGCATTAAACAGGCCTCCTGACTTTCTGTGGTCATTATTCCCTACCTTAATGATGAATTTGACCTCATTTATGGAGGTGGTAGCGCAATCTGCCGGCCTTATAGAGACTGGCAGGTTGCGCTACCTTTGTGAAAAACTAGTCCCACCAGCAGGGGGTGCTCTTTCCCTGACATGTACCTATGGGATCAAACGTCCTAATACAATGAGGCAGATTCCAGGCTGTGTAAAGGAGCAAATGTTTTTCTGAAACCTTAGTCCGGCACCTGTAAAACGGAGCATCCTTCGGATGAGGCATTAAACAGGCCTCCTGACTTTCTGTGGTCATTAATTCCCTACCTTAATGATGAATTTGACCTCATTTATGGAGGTGGTAGCGCAATCTGCCGGCCTTATAGAGCCTGGCAGGTTGCGCTACCTTTGTGAAAAAGTAGTCCCACCAGCAGGGGGTGCTCTTTCCCTGACATGTACCTATGGGATCAAACGTCCTAATACAACGAGGCAGATTCCAGGCTGTGTAAAGGAGCAAATGTTTTTCTGAAACCTTAATCCGGCACCTGTAAAACGGAGCATCCTTCGCATGAGGCATTAAACTGGCCTCCTGACTTTCTGTGGTCATTAATTCCCTACCTTAATGATGAATTTGACCTCATTTATGGAGGTGGTAGCACATTCCGCTGGCCTGATTGAACCTGTCAGGATGCGCTACCCCTCTATCAGAGCAGCTTCATTCAACCGAAACAGAACAAGTTCAACTGTTGCTTGCAGTGGTCAGATTCTGGTTACTCTCTAAAGCTATGCAGACCTGAGCCTGGTCTGTACATGGATGGGGGATACTTTGTGGAAAACTAGCTTCTTGCAGGAGATAGTTTTAGTCCAGCCAGCAGGGGTTGCTCATTCCCTGATATGTACTTTAGGTTCCAAAAGTCCAAACATACAAAAATGACTTCTGCAGTGTAAGGCTTTTGATGAAGCATTAAATCGCCCCATGTAAAAATGAGTGTCCTTCGGATGAGGCATTAAACAGGCCTCCTGACTTTCTGTGGTCATTAATTCCCTACCTTAATGATGAATTTGACCTCATTTATGGAGGTGGTAGTGCATTCCGCCGGCCTTATAGAGCTTGGCAGGTTGCGCTTCCTTTGTGAAAAACTAGACTGGCCAGCAGGGGAGGCTCTTTCCCTGACATGTACCTATGGGATCAAACGTCCTAATACAATGAGGCAGATTCCAGGCTGTGGAAAGGAGCAAATGTTTTTCTGAAACCTTAATCCGGCCCCAGTAAAAAGGAGTGTCCTTCGCAAGAGGCATTAAACTAGCCTCCTGACTTTCTGTGGTCATTAATTCCCTACCTTAATGATAAATTTGACCTCATTTATGGAGGTGGTAGCACATTCCGCTTGCCTGATTGAACCTGTCAGGATACGCTACCCCTCTATCAGAGCAGCTTCATTCAACCACAAACTTAAAAGTTCAACTGTTATTTGCAGTAGTCAGATGATAGTTAATCTCCAAAGCTAAACAGGGCCAAGCCTGTTCTGTACATGGATGGGAGACCCTTTGTGGAAAACTAGCTTCCTGTGGGAGATAGTTTTAGTCCAGCCAGCAGGGGTTGCTCATTTCCTGATATGTACTTTAGGTTCCAAAAGTCCAAATATACAAAAATGACTTCTGCAGTGTAAGGCTTTTGATGAAGCATTAAATCGCCCCATGTAAAAATGTGTGTCCTTCGGATGAGGCATTAAACAGGCCTCCTGACTTTCTGTGGTCATTAATTCCCTACCTTAATGATGAATTTGACCACATTTATGGAGGTGGTAGCGCAATCTGCCGGCCTTATAGAGACTGGCAGGTTGCGCTACCTTTGTGAAAAACTAGTCCCACCAGCAGGGGGTGCTCTTTCCCTGACATGTACCTATGGGATCAAACGTCCTAATACAACTGGGCAGATTCCAGGCTGTGGAAAGGAGCAAATGTTTTTATGAAACCTTAATCCGGCCCCAGTAAAAAGGAGTGTCCTTCGCAAGAGGCATTAAAATGGCCTCCTGACTTTCTGTGGTCATTAATTCCCTACCTTAATGATGAATTTGACCTCATTTATGGAGGTGGTAGCACATTCCGCTGGCCTGATTGAACCTGTCAGGATACGCTACCCCTCTATCAGAGCAGCTTCATTCAACCGAAATAGAACAGGTTCAACTGTTGCTTGCAGTGGTCAGATTCTGGTTACTCTCTAAAGCTAAGCAGGCCCGAGCCTGGTCTGTACATGGGTGGGGGACACTTTGTGGAAAACTAGCTTCCTGTGGGAGATAGTTTTAGTCCAGCCAGCAGGGGTTGCTCATTCCCTGATATGTACTTTAGGTTCCAAAAGTCCAAACATACAAAAATGACTTCTGCAGTGTAAGGCTTTTGATGAAGCATTAAATCGCCCCATGTAAAAATGAGTGTCCTTCGGATGAGGCATTAAACAGGCCTCCTGACTTTCTGTGGTCATTAATTCCCTACCTTAATGATGAATTTGACCTTATTTATGGAGGTGGTAGCGCAATCTGCCGGACTTATAGAGACTGGCAGGTTGCGCTACCTTTGTGAAAAACTAGTCCCACCAGCAGGGGGTGCTCTTTCCCTGACATGTACCTATGGGATCAAACGTCCTAATACAACTGGGCAGATTCCAGGCTGTGGAAAGGAGCAAATGTTTTTATGAAACCTTAATCCGGCCCCAGTAAAAAGGAGTGTCCTTCGCAAGAGGCATTAAAATGGCCTCCTGACTTTCTGTGGTCATTAATTCCCTACCTTAATGATGAATTTGACCTCATTTATGGAGGTGGTAGCACATTCCGCTGGCCTGATTGAACCTGTTAGGATGCGCTACCCCTCTATCAGAGCAGCTTCATTCAACCGAAACAGAACAGGTTCAACTGTTGATTGCAGTAGTCAGATTCTGGTTACTGTCTAAAGCTAAGCAGGCCCGAGCCTGCTCTGTGCATGGATGGGGGACACTTTGTGCAAAACTAGCTTCCTGCGGGAGATAGTTTTAGTCCAGTCAGCAGGGGTTGCTCATTCCCTGATATGTACTTTAGGTTCCAAGAGTCCAAATATACCAAAATGACTTCTGCAGTGTAAGGCTTTTGATGAAGCATTAAATCGCCCCATGTAAAAATGAGTGTCCTTCGGATGAGGCATTAAACAGGCCTCCTGACTTTCTGTGGTCATTAATTCCCTACCTTAATGATGAATTTGACCTCATTCATGGAGGTGGTAGTGCATTCCGCCGGCCTTATAGAGCTTGGCAGGTTGCGCTTCCTTTGTGAAAAACTAGTCTGGCCAGCAGGGGGGGCTCTTTCCCTGACATGTACCTATGGGATCAAACGTCATAATTTAACGAGGCAGATTCCAGGCCGTGAAAAGGAGCAAATGTTTTTATGAAACCTTAACCGGCCCCAGTAAAAAGGAGTGTCCTTCGGATGAGGCATTAAACAGGCCTCCTGACTTTCTGTGGTCATTAATTCCCTACCTTAATGATGAATTTGACCTCATTTATGGAGGTGGTTGCGCAATCTGCCGGCCTTATAGAGCCTGGCAGGTTGCGCTACCATTGTGAAAAACTAGTCCCACCAGCAGGGGGTGCTCTTTCCCTGACATGTACCTATGGGATCAAACGTCCTAATACAACGAGGCAGATTCCAGGCTGTGTAAAGGAGCAAATGTTTTTCTGAAACCTTAGTCCGGCACCTGTAAAACGGAGCATACTTCGCATTAGGCATTAAACTGGCCTCCAGACTTTCTTTGGTCATTAATTCCCTACCTTAATGATGAATTTGACCTCATTTATGGAGGTGGTAGCACATTCCTGCTGGCCTGATTGAACCTGTCAGGATGCGCTACCCCTCTATCAGAGCAGCTTCATTCAACTGAAACAGAACAAGTTCAACTGTTGCTTGCAGTGGTCAGATTCTGGTTACTCTCTAAAGCTAAGCAGGCCTGAGCCTGGTTTGTACATGGATGGGGGATACTTTGTGGAAAACTAGCTTCTTGCAGGAGATAGTTTTAGTCCAGCCAGCAGGGGTTGCTCATTCCCTGATATGTACTTTAGGTTCCAAAAGTCCAAACATACAAAAATGACTTCTGCAGTGTAAGGCTTTTGATGAAGCATTAAATCGCCCCATGTAAAAATGAGTGTCCTTCGGATGAGGCATTAAACAGGCCTCCTGACTTTCTGTGGTCATTAATTCCCTACCTTAATGATGAATCTGACCTCATTTATGGAGGTGGTAGTGCATTCCGCCGGCCTTATAGAGCTTGGCAGGTTGCGCTTCCTTTGTGAAAAACTAGACTGGCCAGCAGGGGGGGCTCTTTCCCTGACATGTACCTATGGGATCAAACGTCCTAATACAACGAGGCAGATTCCAGGCTGTGGAAAGGAGCAAATGTTTTTCTGAAACCTTAATCCGGCCCCAGTAAAAAGGAGTGTCCTTCGCAAGAGGCATTAAACTAGCCTCCTGACTTTCTGTGGTCATTAATCCCTACCTTAATGATAAATTTGACTTCATTTATGGAGGTGGTAGCACATTCCGCTTGCCTGATTGAACCTGTCAGGATACGCTACCCCTCTATCAGAGCAGCTTCATTCAACCACAAACTTAAAAGTTCAACTGTTATTTGCAGTAGTCAGATGATAGTTAATCTCCAAAGCTAAACAGGGCCAAGCCTGTTCTGTACATGGATGGGAGACCCTTTGTGGAAAACTAGCTTCCTGTGGGAGATAGTTTTAGTCCAGCCAGCAGGGGTTGCTCATTTCCTGATATGTACTTTAGGTTCCAAAAGTCCAAATATACAAAAATGACTTCTGCAGTGTAAGGCTTTTGATGAAGCATTAAATCGCCCCATGTAAAAATGAGTGTCCTTCGGATGAGGCATTAAACAGGCCTCCTGACTTTCTGTGGTCATTATTCCCTACCTTAATGATGAATTTGACCTCATTTATGGAGGTGGTAGCGCAATCTGCCGGCCTTATAGAGACTGGCAGGTTGCGCTACCTTTGTGAAAAACTAGTCCCACCAGCAGGGGGTGCTCTTTCCCTGACATGTACCTATGGGATCAAACGTCCTAATACAATGAGGCAGATTCCAGGCTGTGTAAAGGAGCAAATGTTTTTCTGAAACCTTAGTCCGGCACCTGTAAAACGGAGCATCCTTTGGATGAGGCATTAAACAGGCCTCCTGACTTTCTGTGGTCATTAATTCCCTACCTTAATGATGAATTTGACCTAATTTATGGAGGTGGTAGCGCAATCTGCCGGCCTTATAGAGCCTGGCAGGTTGCGCTACCTTTGTGAAAAAGTAGTCCCACCAGCAGGGGGTGCTCTTTCCCTGACATGTACCTATGGGATCAAACGTCCTAATACAACGAGGCAGATTCCAGGCTGTGTAAAGGAGCAAATGTTTTTCTGAAACCTTAATCCGGCACCTGTAAAACGGAGCATCCTTCGCATGAGGCATTAAACTGGCCTCCTGACTTTCTGTGGTCATTAATTCCCTACCTTAATGATGAATTTGACCTCATTTATGGAGGTGGTAGCACATTCCGCTGGCCTGATTGAACCTGTCAGGATGCGCTACCCCTCTATCAGAGCAGCTTCATTCAACCGAAACAGAACAAGTTCAACTGTTGCTTGCAGTGGTCAGATTCTGGTTACTCTCTAAAGCTAAGCAGACCTGAGCCTGGTCTGTACATGGATGGGGGATACTTTGTGGAAAACTAGCTTCTTGCAGGAGATAGTTTTAGTCCAGCCAGCAGGGGTTGCTCATTCCCTGATATGTACTTTAGGTTCCAAAAGTCCAAACATACAAAAATGACTTCTGCAGTGTAAGGCTTTTGATGAAGCATTAAATCGCCCCATGTAAAAATGAGTGTCCTTCGGATGAGGCATTAAACAGGCCTCCTGACTTTCTGTGGTCATTAATTCCCTACCTTAATGATGAATTTGACCTCATTTATGGAGGTGGTAGTGCATTCCGCCGGCCTTATAGAGCTTGGCAGGTTGCGCTTCCTTTGTGAAAAACTAGACTGGCCAGCAGGGGAGGCTCTTTCCCTGACATGTACCTATGGGATCAAACGTCCTAATACAATGAGGCAGATTCCAGGCTGTGGAAAGGAGCAAATGTTTTTCTGAAACCTTAATCCGGCCCCAGTAAAAAGGAGTGTCCTTCGCAAGAGGCATTAAACTAGCCTCCTGACTTTCTGTGGTCATTAATTCCCTACCTTAATGATAAATTTGACCTCATTTATGGAGGTGGTAGCACATTCCGCTTGCCTGATTGAACCTGTCAGGATACGCTACCCCTCTATCAGAGCAGCTTCATTCAACCACAAACTTAAAAGTTCAACTGTTATTTGCAGTAGTCAGATGATAGTTAATCTCCAAAGCTAAACAGGGCCAAGCCTGTTCTGTACATGGATGGGAGACCCTTTGTGGAAAACTAGCTTCCTGTGGGAGATAGTTTTAGTCCAGCCAGCAGGGGTTGCTCATTTCCTGATATGTACTTTAGGTTCCAAAAGTCCAAATATACAAAAATGACTTCTGCAGTGTAAGGCTTTTGATGAAGCATTAAATCGCCCCATGTAAAAATGTGTGTCCTTCGGATGAGGCATTAAACAGGCCTCCTGACTTTCTGTGGTCATTAATTCCCTACCTTAATGATGAATTTGACCACATTTATGGAGGTGGTAGCGCAATCTGCCGGCCTTATAGAGACTGGCAGGTTGCGCTACCTTTGTGAAAAACTAGTCCCACCAGCAGGGGGTGCTCTTTCCCTGACATGTACCTATGGGATCAAACGTCCTAATACAACTGGGCAGATTCCAGGCTGTGGAAAGGAGCAAATGTTTTTATGAAACCTTAATCCGGCCCCAGTAAAAAGGAGTGTCCTTCGCAAGAGGCATTAAAATGGCCTCCTGACTTTCTGTGGTCATTAATTCCCTACCTTAATGATGAATTTGACCTCATTTATGGAGGTGGTAGCACATTCCGCTGGCCTGATTGAACCTGTTAGGATGCGCTACCCCTCTATCAGAGCAGCTTCATTCAACCGAAACAGAACAGGTTCAACTGTTGATTGCAGTAGTCAGATTCTGGTTACTGTCTAAAGCTAAGCAGGCCCGAGCCTGCTCTGTGCATGGATGGGGGACACTTTGTGCAAAACTAGCTTCCTGCGGGAGATAGTTTTAGTCCAGTCAGCAGGGGTTGCTCATTCCCTGATATGTACTTTAGGTTCCAAGAGTCCAAATATACCAAAATGACTTCTGCAGTGTAAGGCTTTTGATGAAGCATTAAATCGCCCCATGTAAAAATGAGTGTCCTTCGGATGAGGCATTAAACAGGCCTCCTGACTTTCTGTGGTCATTAATTCCCTACCTTAATGATGAATTTGACCTCATTCATGGAGGTGGTAGTGCATTCCGCCGGCCTTATAGAGCTTGGCAGGTTGCGCTTCCTTTGTGAAAAACTAGTCTGGCCAGCAGGGGGGGCTCTTTCCCTGACATGTACCTATGGGATCAAACGTCATAATTTAACGAGGCAGATTCCAGGCCGTGAAAAGGAGCAAATGTTTTTATGAAACCTTAACCGGCCCCAGTAAAAAGGAGTGTCCTTCGGATGAGGCATTAAACAGGCCTCCTGACTTTCTGTGGTCATTAATTCCCTACCTTAATGATGAATTTGACCTCATTTATGGAGGTGGTTGCGCAATCTGCCGGCCTTATAGAGCCTGGCAGGTTGCGCTACCATTGTGAAAAACTAGTCCCACCAGCAGGGGGTGCTCTTTCCCTGACATGTACCTATGGGATCAAACATCCTAATACAACGAGGCAGATTCCAGGCTGTGTAAAGGAGCAAATGTTTTTCTAAAACCTTAGTCCGGCACCTGTAAAACGGAGCATACTTCGCATTAGGCATTAAACTGGCCTCCAGACTTTCTTTGGTCATTAATTCCCTACCTTAATGATGAATTTGACCTCATTTATGGAGGTGGTAGCACATTCCTGCTGGCCTGATTGAACCTGTCAGGATGCGCTACCCCTCTATCAGAGCAGCTTCATTCAACTGAAACAGAACAAGTTCAACTGTTGCTTGCAGTGGTCAGATTCTGGTTACTCTCTAAAGCTAAGCAGGCTTGAGCCTGGTTTGTACATGGATGGGGGATACTTTGTGGAAAACTAGCTTCTTGCAGGAGATAGTTTTAGTCCAGCCAGCAGGGGTTGCTCATTCCCTGATATGTACTTTAGGTTCCAAAAGTCCAAACATACAAAAATGACTTCTGCAGTGTAAGGCTTTTGATGAAGCATTAAATCGCCCCATGTAAAAATGAGTGTCCTTCGGATGAGGCATTAAACAGGCCTCCTGACTTTCTGTGGTCATTAATTCCCTACCTTAATGATGAATCTGACCTCATTTATGGAGGTGGTAGTGCATTCCGCCGGCCTTATAGAGCTTGGCAGGTTGCGCTTCCTTTGTGAAAAACTAGACTGGCCAGCAGGGGGGGCTCTTTCCCTGACATGTACCTATGGGATCAAACGTCCTAATACAACGAGGCAGATTCCAGGCTGTGGAAAGGAGCAAATGTTTTTCTGAAACCTTAATCCGGCCCCAGTAAAAAGGAGTGTCCTTCGCAAGAGGCATTAAACTAGCCTCCTGACTTTCTGTGGTCATTAATCCCTACCTTAATGATAAATTTGACTTCATTTATGGAGGTGGTAGCACATTCCGCTTGCCTGATTGAACCTGTCAGGATACGCTACCCCTCTATCAGAGCAGCTTCATTCAACCACAAACTTAAAAGTTCAACTGTTATTTGCAGTAGTCAGATGATAGTTAATCTCCAAAGCTAAACAGGGCCAAGCCTGTTCTGTACATGGATGGGAGACCCTTTGTGGAAAACTAGCTTCCTGTGGGAGATAGTTTTAGTCCAGCCAGCAGGGGTTGCTCATTTCCTGATATGTACTTTAGGTTCCAAAAGTCCAAATATACAAAAATGACTTCTGCAGTGTAAGGCTTTTGATGAAGCATTAAATCGCCCCATGTAAAAATGAGTGTCCTTCGGATGAGGCATTAAACAGGCCTCCTGACTTTCTGTGGTCATTATTCCCTACCTTAATGATGAATTTGACCTCATTTATGGAGGTGGTAGCGCAATCTGCCGGCCTTATAGAGACTGGCAGGTTGCGCTACCTTTGTGAAAAACTAGTCCCACCAGCAGGGGGTGCTCTTTCCCTGACATGTACCTATGGGATCAAACGTCCTAATACAATGAGGCAGATTCCAGGCTGTGTAAAGGAGCAAATGTTTTTCTGAAACCTTAGTCCGGCACCTGTAAAACGGAGCATCCTTTGGATGAGGCATTAAACAGGCCTCCTGACTTTCTGTGGTCATTAATTCCCTACCTTAATGATGAATTTGACCTAATTTATGGAGGTGGTAGCGCAATCTGCCGGCCTTATAGAGCCTGGCAGGTTGCGCTACCTTTGTGAAAAAGTAGTCCCACCAGCAGGGGGTGCTCTTTCCCTGACATGTACCTATGGGATCAAACGTCCTAATACAACGAGGCAGATTCCAGGCTGTGTAAAGGAGCAAATGTTTTTCTGAAACCTTAATCCGGCACCTGTAAAACGGAGCATCCTTCGCATGAGGCATTAAACTGGCCTCCTGACTTTCTGTGGTCATTAATTCCCTACCTTAATGATGAATTTGACCTCATTTATGGAGGTGGTAGCACATTCCGCTGGCCTGATTGAACCTGTCAGGATGCGCTACCCCTCTATCAGAGCAGCTTCATTCAACTGAAACAGAACAAGTTCAACTGTTGTTTGCAGTGGTCAGATTCTGGTTACTCTCTAAAGCTAAGCAGACCTGAGCCTGGTCTGTACATGGATGGGGGATACTTTGTGGAAAACTAGCTTCTTGCAGGAGATAGTTTTAGTCCAGCCAGCAGGGGTTGCTCATTCCCTGATATGTACTTTAGGTTCCAAAAGTCCAAACATACAAAAATGACTTCTGCAGTGTAAGGCTTTTGATGAAGCATTAAATCGCCCCATGTAAAAATGAGTGTCCTTCGGATGAGGCATTAAACAGGCCTCCTGACTTTCTGTGGTCATTAATTCCCTACCTTAATGATGAATTTGACCTCATTTATGGAGGTGGTAGTGCATTCCGCCGGCCTTATAGAGCTTGGCAGGTTGCGCTTCCTTTGTGAAAAACTAGACTGGCCAGCAGGGGAGGCTCTTTCCCTGACATGTACCTATGGGATCAAACGTCCTAATACAATGAGGCAGATTCCAGGCTGTGGAAAGGAGCAAATGTTTTTCTGAAACCTTAATCCGGCCCCAGTAAAAAGGAGTGTCCTTCGCAAGAGGCATTAAACTAGCCTCCTGACTTTCTGTGGTCATTAATTCCCTACCTTAATGATAAATTTGACCTCATTTATGGAGGTGGTAGCACATTCCGCTTGCCTGATTGAACCTGTCAGGATACGCTACCCCTCTATCAGAGCAGCTTCATTCAACCACAAACTTAAAAGTTCAACTGTTATTTGCAGTAGTCAGATGATAGTTAATCTCCAAAGCTAAACAGGGCCAAGCCTGTTCTGTACATGGATGGGAGACCCTTTGTGGAAAACTAGCTTCCTGTGGGAGATAGTTTTAGTCCAGCCAGCAGGGGTTGCTCATTTCCTGATATGTACTTTAGGTTCCAAAAGTCCAAATATACAAAAATGACTTCTGCAGTGTAAGGCTTTTGATGAAGCATTAAATCGCCCCATGTAAAAATGTGTGTCCTTCGGATGAGGCATTAAACAGGCCTCCTGACTTTCTGTGGTCATTAATTCCCTACCTTAATGATGAATTTGACCACATTTATGGAGGTGGTAGCGCAATCTGCCGGCCTTATAGAGACTGGCAGGTTGCGCTACCTTTGTGAAAAACTAGTCCCACCAGCAGGGGGTGCTCTTTCCCTGACATGTACCTATGGGATCAAACGTCCTAATACAACTGGGCAGATTCCAGGCTGTGGAAAGGAGCAAATGTTTTTATGAAACCTTAATCCGGCCCCAGTAAAAAGGAGTGTCCTTCGCAAGAGGCATTAAAATGGCCTCCTGACTTTCTGTGGTCATTAATTCCCTACCTTAATGATGAATTTGACCTCATTTATGGAGGTGGTAGCACATTCCGCTGGCCTGATTGAACCTATCAGGATACGCTACCCCTCTATCAGAGCAGCTTCATTCAACCGAAATAGAACAGGTTCAACTGTTGCTTGCAGTGGTCAGATTCTGGTTACTCTCTAAAGCTAAGCAGGCCCGAGCCTGGTCTGTACATGGGTGGGGGACACTTTGTGGAAAACTAGCTTCCTGTGGGAGATAGTTTTAGTCCAGCCAGCAGGGGTTGCTCATTCCCTGATATGTACTTTAGGTTCCAAAAGTCCAAACATACAAAAATGACTTCTGCAGTGTAAGGCTTTTGATGAAGCATTAAATC
Source organism: Garra rufa (assembly GCF_049309525.1). Taxonomy (NCBI): domain Eukaryota; kingdom Metazoa; phylum Chordata; class Actinopteri; order Cypriniformes; family Cyprinidae; genus Garra; species Garra rufa. Next base: position 8,972,813 of record NW_027394278.1, on the reverse strand, counting down.
GCCCCATGTAAAAATGAGTGTCCTTCGGATGAGGCATTAAACAGGCCTCCTGACTTTCTGTGGTCATTAATTCCCTACCTTAATGATGAATTTGACCTCATTCATGGAGGTGGTAGTGCATTCCGCCGGCCTTATAGAGCTTGGCAGGTTGCGCTTCCTTTGTGAAAAACTAGTCTGGCCAGCAGGGGGGGCTCTTTCCCTGACATGTACCTATGGGATCAAACGTCATAATTTAACGAGGCAGATTCCAGGCCGTGAAAAGGAGCAAATGTTTTTATGAAACCTTAACCGGCCCCAGTAAAAAGGAGTGTCCTTCGGATGAGGCATTAAACAGGCCTCCTGACTTTCTGTGGTCATTAATTCCCTACCTTAATGATGAATTTGACCTCATTTATGGAGGTGGTTGCGCAATCTGCCGGCCTTATAGAGCCTGGCAGGTTGCGCTACCATTGTGAAAAACTAGTCCCACCAGCAGGGGGTGCTCTTTCCCTGACATGTACCTATGGGATCAAACGTCCTAATACAACGAGGCAGATTCCAGGCTGTGTAAAGGAGCAAATGTTTTTCTGAAACCTTAGTCCGGCACCTGTAAAACGGAGCATACTTCGCATTAGGCATTAAACTGGCCTCCAGACTTTCTTTGGTCATTAATTCCCTACCTTAATGATGAATTTGACCTCATTTATGGAGGTGGTAGCACATTCCTGCTGGCCTGATTGAACCTGTCAGGATGCGCTACCCCTCTATCAGAGCAGCTTCATTCAACTGAAACAGAACAAGTTCAACTGTTGCTTGCAGTGGTCAGATTCTGGTTACTCTCTAAAGCTAAGCAGGCCTGAGCCTGGTTTGTACATGGATGGGGGATACTTTGTGGAAAACTAGCTTCTTGCAGGAGATAGTTTTAGTCCAGCCAGCAGGGGTTGCTCATTCCCTGATATGTACTTTAGGTTCCAAAAGTCCAAACATACAAAAATGACTTCTGCAGTGTAAGGCTTTTGATGAAGCATTAAATCGCCCCATGTAAAAATGAGTGTCCTTCGGATGAGGCATTAAACAGGCCTCCTGACTTTCTGTGGTCATTAATTCCCTACCTTAATGATGAATCTGACCTCATTTATGGAGGTGGTAGTGCATTCCGCCGGCCTTATAGAGCTTGGCAGGTTGCGCTTCCTTTGTGAAAAACTAGACTGGCCAGCAGGGGGGGCTCTTTCCCTGACATGTACCTATGGGATCAAACGTCCTAATACAACGAGGCAGATTCCAGGCTGTGGAAAGGAGCAAATGTTTTTCTGAAACCTTAATCCGGCCCCAGTAAAAAGGAGTGTCCTTCGCAAGAGGCATTAAACTAGCCTCCTGACTTTCTGTGGTCATTAATCCCTACCTTAATGATAAATTTGACTTCATTTATGGAGGTGGTAGCACATTCCGCTTGCCTGATTGAACCTGTCAGGATACGCTACCCCTCTATCAGAGCAGCTTCATTCAACCACAAACTTAAAAGTTCAACTGTTATTTGCAGTAGTCAGATGATAGTTAATCTCCAAAGCTAAACAGGGCCAAGCCTGTTCTGTACATGGATGGGAGACCCTTTGTGGAAAACTAGCTTCCTGTGGGAGATAGTTTTAGTCCAGCCAGCAGGGGTTGCTCATTTCCTGATATGTACTTTAGGTTCCAAAAGTCCAAATATACAAAAATGACTTCTGCAGTGTAAGGCTTTTGATGAAGCATTAAATCGCCCCATGTAAAAATGAGTGTCCTTCGGATGAGGCATTAAACAGGCCTCCTGACTTTCTGTGGTCATTATTCCCTACCTTAATGATGAATTTGACCTCATTTATGGAGGTGGTAGCGCAATCTGCCGGCCTTATAGAGACTGGCAGGTTGCGCTACCTTTGTGAAAAACTAGTCCCACCAGCAGGGGGTGCTCTTTCCCTGACATGTACCTATGGGATCAAACGTCCTAATACAATGAGGCAGATTCCAGGCTGTGTAAAGGAGCAAATGTTTTTCTGAAACCTTAGTCCGGCACCTGTAAAACGGAGCATCCTTTGGATGAGGCATTAAACAGGCCTCCTGACTTTCTGTGGTCATTAATTCCCTACCTTAATGATGAATTTGACCTAATTTATGGAGGTGGTAGCGCAATCTGCCGGCCTTATAGAGCCTGGCAGGTTGCGCTACCTTTGTGAAAAAGTAGTCCCACCAGCAGGGGGTGCTCTTTCCCTGACATGTACCTATGGGATCAAACGTCCTAATACAACGAGGCAGATTCCAGGCTGTGTAAAGGAGCAAATGTTTTTCTGAAACCTTAATCCGGCACCTGTAAAACGGAGCATCCTTCGCATGAGGCATTAAACTGGCCTCCTGACTTTCTGTGGTCATTAATTCCCTACCTTAATGATGAATTTGACCTCATTTATGGAGGTGGTAGCACATTCCGCTGGCCTGATTGAACCTATCAGGATACGCTACCCCTCTATCAGAGCAGCTTCATTCAACCGAAATAGAACAGGTTCAACTGTTGCTTGCAGTGGTCAGATTCTGGTTACTCTCTAAAGCTAAGCAGGCCCGAGCCTGGTCTGTACATGGGTGGGGGACACTTTGTGGAAAACTAGCTTCCTGTGGGAGATAGTTTTAGTCCAGCCAGCAGGGGTTGCTCATTCCCTGATATGTACTTTAGGTTCCAAAAGTCCAAACATACAAAAATGACTTCTGCAGTGTAAGGCTTTTGATGAAGCATTAAATCGCCCCATGTAAAAATGAGTGTCCTTCGGATGAGGCATTAAACAGGCCTCCTGACTTTCTGTGGTCATTAATTCCCTACCTTAATGATGAATTTGACCTCATTCATGGAGGTGGTAGTGCATTCCGCCGGCCTTATAGAGCTTGGCAGGTTGCGCTTCCTTTGTGAAAAACTAGTCTGGCCAGCAGGGGGGGCTCTTTCCCTGACATGTACCTATGGGATCAAACGTCATAATTTAACGAGGCAGATTCCAGGCCGTGAAAAGGAGCAAATGTTTTTATGAAACCTTAACCGGCCCCAGTAAAAAGGAGTGTCCTTCGGATGAGGCATTAAACAGGCCTCCTGACTTTCTGTGGTCATTAATTCCCTACCTTAATGATGAATTTGACCTCATTTATGGAGGTGGTTGCGCAATCTGCCGGCCTTATAGAGCCTGGCAGGTTGCGCTACCATTGTGAAAAACTAGTCCCACCAGCAGGGGGTGCTCTTTCCCTGACATGTACCTATGGGATCAAACGTCCTAATACAACGAGGCAGATTCCAGGCTGTGTAAAGGAGCAAATGTTTTTCTGAAACCTTAGTCCGGCACCTGTAAAACGGAGCATACTTCGCATTAGGCATTAAACTGGCCTCCAGACTTTCTTTGGTCATTAATTCCCTACCTTAATGATGAATTTGACCTCATTTATGGAGGTGGTAGCACATTCCTGCTGGCCTGATTGAACCTGTCAGGATGCGCTACCCCTCTATCAGAGCAGCTTCATTCAACTGAAACAGAACAAGTTCAACTGTTGCTTGCAGTGGTCAGATTCTGGTTACTCTCTAAAGCTAAGCAGGCCTGAGCCTGGTTTGTACATGGATGGGGGATACTTTGTGGAAAACTAGCTTCTTGCAGGAGATAGTTTTAGTCCAGCCAGCAGGGGTTGCTCATTCCCTGATATGTACTTTAGGTTCCAAAAGTCCAAACATACAAAAATGACTTCTGCAGTGTAAGGCTTTTGATGAAGCATTAAATCGCCCCATGTAAAAATGAGTGTCCTTCGGATGAGGCATTAAACAGGCCTCCTGACTTTCTGTGGTCATTAATTCCCTACCTTAATGATGAATCTGACCTCATTTATGGAGGTGGTAGTGCATTCCGCCGGCCTTATAGAGCTTGGCAGGTTGCGCTTCCTTTGTGAAAAACTAGACTGGCCAGCAGGGGGGGCTCTTTCCCTGACATGTACCTATGGGATCAAACGTCCTAATACAACGAGGCAGATTCCAGGCTGTGGAAAGGAGCAAATGTTTTTCTGAAACCTTAATCCGGCCCCAGTAAAAAGGAGTGTCCTTCGCAAGAGGCATTAAACTAGCCTCCTGACTTTCTGTGGTCATTAATCCCTACCTTAATGATAAATTTGACTTCATTTATGGAGGTGGTAGCACATTCCGCTTGCCTGATTGAACCTGTCAGGATACGCTACCCCTCTATCAGAGCAGCTTCATTCAACCACAAACTTAAAAGTTCAACTGTTATTTGCAGTAGTCAGATGATAGTTAATCTCCAAAGCTAAACAGGGCCAAGCCTGTTCTGTACATGGATGGGAGACCCTTTGTGGAAAACTAGCTTCCTGTGGGAGATAGTTTTAGTCCAGCCAGCAGGGGTTGCTCATTTCCTGATATGTACTTTAGGTTCCAAAAGTCCAAATATACAAAAATGACTTCTGCAGTGTAAGGCTTTTGATGAAGCATTAAATCGCCCCATGTAAAAATGAGTGTCCTTCGGATGAGGCATTAAACAGGCCTCCTGACTTTCTGTGGTCATTATTCCCTACCTTAATGATGAATTTGACCTCATTTATGGAGGTGGTAGCGCAATCTGCCGGCCTTATAGAGACTGGCAGGTTGCGCTACCTTTGTGAAAAACTAGTCCCACCAGCAGGGGGTGC